>NW_004524786.1:2424951-2453020 GCF_000260255.1 Octodon degus | reverse complement strand
CTCCCCCTCCCCACAGAGTTGCTGAACGACTCAATGAAGCTCCCACCCCCGTCTAAGCCATTGTCCTGAGTAAGGTCAGTATACTTTGTGACGCCATCAGAGTGCTAGCAGTACACGTGACAGAATGTTCCTGCACCAGGGCAGACTGGAAGTCAACGTCCAGGCACTGTGCGGAGCATGCTATGGCAGGATTTCCCCGCCCCTTGGCAAAGATCCTATGAAATTCTGTATCAGCAGTCCTCCTTTTTCCACACAGGGAAGTGAATTTTAGTGGTCCAAGACTAGTTAGCAAGAGCTGGGATTGACCCCAAGGCATCCTGATTCCGAAGGCTGCAGGCTTTACCACAACGTGACACTTTGGATTCCAGAACCCACACATAATAACATTGCCTCACACACTCTCAACAAAGATTAGTCAGGATGAAGTATTTAGGAGCTCAGCACAGCGCCTGACCCGCAGTCACGCTACGAAACACATATGTTGAACAACTCAGTTCACCCACTAATCTTACGTTCACTTTCCTGAAAGTCTGTGCTATTTGTAATAAAAAGGCAGACAGGGCCAATTGGAAATGGAGCCAGGCTTTCGGGCTTGCGCTGTTGCCGAAAGCGGAGGAACATTTTGCACGTCTTCTGAGCCCGGCAGGCGGCCAGAGTGCTGCCCTCCTGCAGTGAGGTTATGAAGTCATGATCTATGTCTATTCCTGGGAGAAAGGGAGAGACGCACAGGGCCTTTCTGAAAACTTATTTTCAGAAAGAAAAAGTAGAAAAGGTAAAACCACGACTTGGGAGGCCTTGTTTCCACAGCTGAGCAACCACAAAGCAGCCGATGAAGTTCTCCGGGAGCGGTTTAGAAAAGTGCAGGTGGTGGATCACGGTCAGGTTTAACGGGAGGAGACAAGACATGAGGCCCGCACTGATTCTCAAGCATGAGCCGGACTGGTCACGCGTGAAACGCGATGCCGGCTTGTGCGGAGCCGTGTGACTGGGGAACTCAGCATTTGTACTGCTTTTTTAAAAATTCTGATTAATGGAGAGTGTGGTGGTCTCCCAGAACAGGCAGGAGCATGCGGAGCGCAAAGACGGGGAGCCCACAAGCGCTGAGAACAGGTCCTCACTGTGCCTCCACCCAGGTCTGAGTGCTGCACAATGTCTGTGAAAGGGACAGGGACAGCATGGGCAGTGACGAGCCAAGGGGATGGAGCCAGCACGTCCGAGTTTGGTCCCCCCAGCCTCGGTCCACAGCACACCTCCCCTTCTCCTTTGTAAAATATGAGGTGGAGGCGACTTCACTGCAGTGTGAGAAGATGAAATATGGGGAAGCATTTGAACACTGAACCCCTCCCACGGTGGCTCCCGAGAACCCCTGCTCGGGATAGCAGGAGATTCGCCTGCCAGAGAAGGCCACAGGCTCTTGGTCTCGGCAAACCTGGTGGCAAGCAACACTTACAAATTAGAAACTAAGGCCTCCAGCAGATTGCTTCATCTTCTCAGCCTCAGCTTTCTCCTTGTGAAGGGGGGAGGCGCCAACAGCAGCCACTTCACAGCCTTACTGTGAGGTTAAATAAATGACGCACTGCCTGGCACACTGTAACTGCTCTATCGATGACCCCCACTAAGGACTAACATCACCACTTGATTTTTGTTGGTAGCCAATAAAGCTACAGACCTCTAAATCAATACAGTGCTTTCATAAGAGATTTTCAGAAACCTATTCTGGTGCCGAACTCTCTGGGCCCAATTCCTCGGCCCTGCACTTGTTAAAGCTTCATTTAAATAATTCACCACCTGTAATTTGGGATAATACAGTGGCTATCAGAACTGGGCTGTTGGAAAGGCTAAGTAAACAAATGTATGCAAAGAGTGATAAGTGTTGTCTAAGTGTTAGCAGCTCTCGTCACCACCATAGCCACCGGGCCACTGTCACTGTCCCCATGACAACCACCGGCACCATCTCTGCCACCGCTGTCAGCACCACCAGCACCAGCACCGTCCGCACGGTGGCCGGCACTGTCACCCTCTCACCACCAGCACCGCTACCACTATCGCCTTCAGAGCTGTCCTCGTGAAGCGGCCACAATAAACCCCTCAGGAATTGCTTTCTTCTCAAATTAAAATTTTGACAATGAGGACAACTGAACAGACTGGAAAATTTATTTCTGCTGCCATGACCCTGGACAACAGCAGCCTGGTGTTCCTGCCCCTCCTGAGGTTATGGGTCTCTTCCTGAGCTCCGAGAAAAGCCAGCATGGGGAGGCTCTGGCGTACCCCACCTCCTTACCCCAGCTGAGGGACGAATGTGGTGCCACTACAACAGCAAGCAGAGACACCGAAATGACACTCTGGATTTGGGGTCAGATTTACTTAGATTAGCAGGCTCTACTTGGGATCGCTCCCAGAATATCAGGCCTACTCTCTGGTGGTCTGGGGTTTATATGGGACAAGCAAGCAGAAGTCCAGAGGCAGAATGGCGTGTCCACTGGGGATTGGCTTATACACCGCGCAGCCTAGTGACCAGCCGTGCATCACAGCGGCCAGCCATTTCTAAGAGACAGGAGCAGCCAGAAAGGGAACAGGAAGTGTGACCTGGGTACCTAAGAAACTACTGTGCTGGTGGCGACGCTTCCCCTCTCTTAGTTTCCCCAGCAAATCTTGCTGGGAATATTATGTGTGCTCTTCTGAGAAAAGTCTCAACTGGAATTTAGGCCTGTCTGCTCTGTGACACTACTCTAGCAAGGCAGCGAGGGAGCTACTGTGATGGAGCAGAGCACGCAGGGTGCCTTGGACATGCTTCAAATCTTGGTCAAGCGTTCGACTGTTCTATTCCCTTGGGGCAGCTGTCCACAGAACTTAAGGCCAAAGGGAGCCCCAGAAAGCAGAGCTGCAACACACAGAGTCCGGGCCAGTCACCGAACTCCAGAGCTAGCAGGGGGCAGGAAAGCAAGGACTGGGGTAAGCAGTTTCAACAGACAACAATCAAGGGGACTGGGTAGCAATCCTCGGAACAGCGTCCTCAGGCTTCAATCATGCGTGGACTGGTCAGCACGAGTGACCATGCTGCAGAGTGAGCCTGTTAGAGTGTGGGGCAAAGGGGGACGCAGCCCTTGGAGGCCACTGGTTGTTCCCAGGGCCTGACAGTTCCAGAGCTTGAGCACTAGTGGGGCACAATTGATAGCTAGCTCGTGGTGAGTCCTGTGTCCATGCTTCTGAAGGGAGTTGCTCCGAATTGCAGGGTTAGGATTATCATCATTTCAGGCAGATGCAGGCACTATTCTTACTCCTGGGGTGCAGTCCGAGTCAATATCAAGTCCAGGGCAATGGACTGGAGCGTGAGGGAGGCACTCCAGCATGTCCAGGAACTCAGGCTGATTAAGTGCTCAGCAGTCCTGCAGGACCTGCTTCGGCAGCACTTCTTTTCAGTGGGGCCCCGGTGGGTCACTGCAGCAGCTTCAGACCTGTGCCTCGGCTTCTTGTCACCCTCGCCTTGGTGCCTGCTCCTGTCTCTTAGAAACAGCTGGTCACTGGGACGCAACCAGATGTGGAAGGAACAGGAATTACTACCTGAGCACCTAAGAGACTGAAGCACACCGGCTGGGGGGCACTTTCTGCTACACTGCCAGCTCTTGGGTATCAGAAGGCAGAAGCAGGGTGAGGGCGAAGCAGAAATGCTCAGGACTAGTGATCATTACGTAAGCAAAATGTCTTAGTTACTTTTACTCATTGCTGGGACAAATATCCAACACCCAAAATGAAGAAAGGAAAGGTTTATTTAGCTCACAGTTACTGGAGGGTTCAGTCCAGACTCCACTGGTGCAAGGCAAATGACAGCAGTTCACGCAGCAGAAAACAGCGAAGAGCAGAGGAGGAGCAGCAGCTGCGGCGTCCCTCAAGCCTCTCTCTTCCTTCTGCGCTGACTTCGAAGACCGGAGATTGTAGCTCCTGCGAAGATGAAGCTCCTCCGAAGACTGAGACTTCTCCAGGAAAGCGGGGCAGGGCGGCAGGGAACCAGGCAGGGAGGCAGGAAGCCTTTCTCAATTCCTGGGTCCTGCCTACTTGCAGGGCTGGGTCCCCAGGCTGAGAACTGCTGGAGCTGATTCAGCCAAGTTGACACAATGTATCAACTAACACACAAAAGTGGGAAGTTTTGTCCCAGCGTGAAGCCCACGCGTCCTATCCAGCCCATGGAGCTAGCCACTGGCCATCACTGGGGACTATCTGGCTCCCCATTTCTCTCCTCTAATAAAGATGAACAAACTTGACGGCGTGACCAAGACACAACGTCCAACATCCACAGCTAACAGACGAAAGGTTTATTTAGCTCGCAGTGTGTGGAGGTTTCAGTCCAGGATCACCTGGCTCCAAGGCAGGGCGGCGTGTGGCAGAAGACAGGGTTCATGACAGCAGAAGGCAGCGAAAGCAACAAGCGGGGACAGAGAAGCCCCTCGCTGGCTCTTATGCTGTGCGCAGCTACAGCCTCGGACAGGGGCAGCACTCACACCCTCCGTCCCAGCCGGAGCTGCGCCAGGACACTTAGTGGACCGCCTCGCTGGTCCCCGGCCCCTGATCCCAGGGCTGCGCTCCAGATCCACTGCCTCGGAAAGCCCCCGCCCTGACTGTGTGAGGCTTTGGGGGCATCTGGCCACAAGCCTAACAGCAGTTACAGCAGTTACCCTTGATTATAAGACTAACATTTACAAAATACACCATTGATTTGCAGCAGGAGTAAGTACCTGGTCAGCCTAGGGACCCTCTCTAACTTGCTGGTAACCATGAGGTTGAGTTCTGAGACTAATGGGATTTGCCAAAGCATATTCCACTTCAGGAGGGGGCAATCTAGTTTCCTAGGACCTAAGACTCTAAAACTGGCCTAAACTCACTGAATTTACCTCTGGAATTCACCTCTGGAGACTGCGTTTCAGTTCTCTGATCCACACAGTAAGAAAAATCCCTGCTGCCTAGAGTCACTGTCAGGGTACAACAGAACGGGACTGGGAAGGCCTTTGGTGCAGCCCTGAGCACTCCATGGCCAGAGCCTCTGGGCTTCTGCTCCTCCTCCTCTTCCCCCACCTTCTTTCCTTGGGTGCTGCTTCCTCCTCTCTCCTCTTCCTCCTTCTCTCCCCTCTCTCTCCTCCTCTTCCCTCTTCCTCCTCCTCCTGTTTCTCCTCTCTCATCTTTCCTCTTCCTCTTTCCTCCTCCCTCCTCTTCCTCCTCCTCCCTCTTCCTCCCTCCTCTCTCCTTCTTCTTCCTTCTCTCTCCCTCTCTCTCCTCCTCTCTCCTCTCTCCTCCTCTGTCCCCCTCCTCGTTTCTCCCTTCCCTTCCTGGCTTGCCCCACTTTTCCCTCTCTACCCTTCCCTCTCCTCCCTCTCCTCCTGTCCCCTCGCTTCCCTTTCCCTCCTTCCCCTCTGCCCTCTCTTCCCCATCCTTGGATCACACTGATCTGCTTATAAATAAGTTTAAGCTGATTGTACTAAATGAAAATAGCGTAGGTTGCATTTTATTGTTTTAATACATAATATACCAATGTGATTAAGTGCACTAATATCTTCTTGACTTTTAAAAAACATGTCTACTATAAAATTTTAAATGGCACTCATGGCTTCTACCTGCAGCTGGCCTTAGATTTCCAAGAGACAGCCTCTCGGTACCCACACCGGGCTGGCTGGTGCCACAGCCTCTCCTGGGCTCCAGCACTCTCATTTTGTACTCCTGTCATCTGGCTGCTATGCATGTAATATTACTTAAATTAAATCAGCTTCTTAAGTGAAAGAAAATTTATTTTAATAAAACCTGGTACCATCACTGGATATAGCAATCCGGATATAGCAATCCAGTATGCAAAAGGCAAAATGGTCTGACCAAACAGAAATAATCAATAAAAGCCAAACCGCTCCGTCCTAGCCAGGCACCACTGCTTGTCTGAAAAGTTCTGATCTTGGAACCAGTACTCTTTGATTAAAAATAGAAAGAGATTAGCATTTGCTAAGGATGCTACAGGTTCGCACCCTGCGGAGATTTTCTCCTCCACTACCACTCAATCTGAAAGAACACTGCAGAGCAGAACGCTGTCCTCGGCTGCTCAGGGTTACTGATAACCCGCCTCAGGAAACCTGGACAGAAGGAGAAAGCACTCACTAAAGAGGGATTCCAAAGTTCTGGGTTTCGGGCTGGGGATTTGGCTCAACGGTAGAATGCTTGCCTAGCAAGCTGGAAGCACTGGGATCAATCCTTGGCACCAAAAACCAAAAACAAACCTCCCCTAAAACACAATTCAACCAAAGTTCTGGGTTCAAATTTTGGACTTGAGGTGGCCTGAGAGCCTCACTCAGCATCGCTGCATCGGGCTTCCTCCTCTGCAAGACGAGTAGCAATGATTATCTTCCTGCTCTCAGCAGCTGTTGTGAAAGCCAAGCGGTCTGTAGCAACAGCATGTTAGAGCTGGAGGGTCCCTGGAAGTCACCACATGCGTCAGGTGAACGGCTGTGGCTGCCTCCCTGTCCTGGACTGATGTGAACTCTTTACCTTTTGTGTCATTCCCATTTTGAGGAAGAGCCCAGAGGTCACATGGTGCCAGGTCTGGTGTATAAGCTGGACAGGGACAGATCATGCCTCGTGGCACCTGGCAGCAACATTGCCCATAGCCTTTATCACATCCGATGAAGATGCTCATGAGAGAGAACGCCAGGGCTGCCTCGGAAAGTGGCCACGACGTGGGGGATAAGTGTGCCAGAAGCGTGGGGGGTATTTTGAACAGCAATTAATGGCAATATGTATTTTTTAAAAAAAAAGAATAAAAAAATAGTTTTAAAAAACATTAGACAGGTGCCGGGGATTTGATCCCAGGTCTTCCGTGCTGGCCCTGCCCCCAGGGCACACTGAGACTGTGATTGAGACTGGGTGTGTTGGTGCACGCCTGTAATCCCAGCTCCTGGGAGGCTGTATCCAGGCGGATCACTACAGAGTCTGATCCAGTAGGGAGACCCTGAACACCCTGTAGACCCTTCCCTAAAATACAAAAAAATAAATACATGAATAATAAAAAAATCTTAAAACCTAAGAAATGATGCAGAATTTCATTAAACTAAAGGATAGGACTTTAACAATGGTTACTGTATTGCACATTGTTGTCTTCAAATTCATTGTTCAGATTACCAGATATAAGCATGCAAAACTGGTCCCAAAGAAAAAGAAAAAGAAATTTAAGAGTTATCTGTTCCTTTCCATAGATCAGCAGAAATCAGCAGCACCATTAGCCAGGCTACCCTGTGTGCTTCTATATACAGTTTTTCCTTCCTTCCTTCCTTCCTTCCTTCCTTCCTTCCTTCCTTCCTTCTTTTTTCCTTTTCCTCATCCCAGTTCTTTCAGTTTGAACAGATTTCTTTCCCTTTCTCAGCATCCATTGTACCTTCTCAGTTTTATTTACTCTTTCAGGTTCTTACCGATTTTTTAACTGAAACGTCCACTGGCCATCTCGGTTGAGCCCCCTACGTCCAGGGAATGACGACCCGAGCCTGCGACCCGGCAGGACCCAGCGGCGCCGGCTGCCCCTGCGTGGCGCCTCCCTTCCGCGGCAGCCCCGAGTGCGCCGCCTTGCGGGGGTTTCGTGTTCTCCACACATGGCATCGTTCTGAGGTTCCAGGACGGAAGCCAGCGAAGTGACTCTCCCGCACTGAGGCAGGACTCCGCCCGCCCGCCTGCAGGCTCTCGGCCTGTCAGTAAGAGCGAACAGCAAAGCGAGGCCCCGTGCGGCGATGCTGGCTGCATTTGCTAGTCGGTGGAAAGGCAGCGCTTGATCTGTCTCCTAGATGAGCCGGAGCTATGGCGGGAGACGGAAGTGAGTTTACCCGATTCTGAAACCATCTCGTTTTCCGTCCCTCGGGCTACTCCCTCTTGGACTCCCAGAGCGACCCAGACGCAATAGCTTGAGTATATTAAGAGTCATTCTAGCACAGTAAGGAGTCTGCTAGCAGGGACTTGGGGCGACAAGGCACGCCCTGAAACGCAGTGGAGTCCATCCACCCGGGACGCCCGGGCCAGGCCGTCCTCGGACTGCAGAAACGCCTCGGGATTGCTGTCCGAGCTCTCTGCCGCGGGAGGCCAGGAGCCCGGAGCGGGCGTGCAAACCACGGGCGAGCCGGCAAATCAGCTACTTGCTCCTCAACTGCAATGTCTGGGGCTGCTACGCCCCTCTGGCTACTTCCTGGGGTGCTATGGGGGACCCCAAAGGACAAGACTTCCGGGACAGCAGGCTGCTCCCTCCCTGGAGATAAATACACAAAGTAGCGGAAGATCCCCTCGGAGCAGCGAAGGCACCAGGAGACCCCGCCCTGAAGGCTGCAAATCCGGGTCAGCGCCCACAGATGAGGGGCAGCATTTGTGAGCGGCGGGCTGCGGCCTGCACCCTCAGAAGGCAGCCCTCCCAAGCGCCACCCTGCGCTGCTGGCCAGGAGATGCTCGCGGGCGCTCATTTATGCGGCACTAGAAGCGTGAATGAGAAAGCCCCATATTTACTTTAGCTTCGGGCTTTTTCCTTAGGCTGCGCTGGTAATTTCCATTAATATCCCTGTAACACCTGTTAATTTCCCAGTTTAACAAAGATCCCGGATTCCAAGGCCTTGGGCAAACAGCGCTAGTAGAATTTGAAGTATTTCATTTTTACTGTCTAACATTTCTGTTCGCAGCTTTCTTCTATTTATGGAAGCTATGTTGACTCAACATTTATAATATATGTGTCATTTCTTTCTAAGGTAATTTTATTTGTATGAGAAGCATAATTTGCTTTAAGTGAAATATTAAGCATTAACATAGGACAAAATAAAAAATTTAGGTAGCACTAAACTGGCTAAAACTTAGGGAAGACCAAGTACAGTAATTATCCACATGCAACACACCAAGAGCTTAGTTTCCTCTGCATTTTCAGAAAGCCATGACACCTACAGTAATAAAGCCTGGTACTAATTACAGATGTTTTTCCTGTCTGCGATGCAGTGTCCCATTTGTAGAGGAGGGCAGACACAGGGCCTAAGCATCATGGGAACATGCCTTGGGTGCTCCGCCAAGCCCTGCTGCCCAGGAAACGCTGGCAGACATGAGAAGCCATCAGCTCGCGGAGGCCTCTGCCCTCCTCCGGCCCAGGAGGGGGCCGCCGCGGGGCACAAATCTGGGCTCCCCGCCTCCCAGATCCGGGTTGGCTCTGACCAGCGGGAAGCCTCCGCAGAAGCTGGAGGGTCAGAGGAAAGTGGGGTCCAAGGTTTGTCCCACATCTCACTCTCTGCAAGGTCACCCCAAACTCGGGTTTGTGTGTGGAGCACAAGTGCCCCCAAAATTTCAACGTGGCTAGCGCCACCTTCACACCTTTCTTACTGGAAGCACAGCTGGAGCCCACTTTCTGGAACTCTGGGTGTAAATGCTCCAGAGTCTAATACTTATTATTCAACCTAATTATGAATCCTGGTGCCGCCATAAGGGCAACCGCAGCATCTGAAGTCCTGTCTGGGACAGCCACAGTTGTGTCCACCCCATCTTGAACACACTGCTGTGTTCTATTATAAGATTCATTTAAAAATACACAAGATAAGTAAACAAGAGACAGGCCGTCTCTAACCCTACCATTACCACTTGGTAAATAATCTATGCTACATATATAAAGACACATTGTCCACCAAATTGGGACCAATTTATGTATTCACCAGTTCTTCCACGACTTCATTATTCATTCAACAAATGCTAATGAGGACCCTCCTCCAAGACCAAGCAAGGAGCTAGCAGACGGCCTCTGCCCTGCAAGGCTGAAGCTCTACTGGGAGAAGCAGGGAGGTGAGCAAACAGGTCAAATTGTGAAAAGTGTTGGGCAAAGGAAAAGTGAGAAGCTTCGTGGGTGTGGCAGCTCAGGCCGCTAAATCCTATCACTCAGGAGGCTGAGACAGGAAGACCACCACAAGTTCAAAGCCAGCCTGAGCTGCACAGTGAGTTCAAGACCCGTGTGAACTACATAGTAATACCTTGTCTTGAAAAAAGGAAGGAAGGAAGGAAGGAAGGAAGGAAGGAAGGAAGGAAGGAAGGAAGGAAGGAAGGAAGGGAGCATTATTTTAGAAGAGGTGACCATTAACAGGAACCTGTTCAGCATCGCTTCACGTGGCCGTGCTGGCCAGGGAAGGGGTTCCGCGTGGACGAGCTATGAGTACGAAGGCCCTTTCTACCTCAGGCAGAAGTACGCCTGGCTTGGCTGTGCAGAGCCCTACCCTGCTATTTCCAGTCATCAATTTAGCAGAAATATTTCCTCTTATACACATTCATTTAAGACGTATTTACTGGAACCTGCTGTCTGTCACTACTAACAGAACTGACCCTGAGATGCTGACAATTGAGCTCTGACAGAGACAATTTAAAAGTGAGTATATCAGGGAGTAAAGGGAAAACTTAGATTAGCCCACTTATGCCAAAGATTGCAACTTTTTCAATTTTTGCATGGAATTCATATATGTCACCTAGAAAAACTCAAGGAACAAGAATTTGAAGAGAAAAAGATTTATTACATTCTATCATAATGGACATTCTGAAATTGGAACACTAGGCATGTACGGTTAAAATCAAAGACAAAAAGGAATTTATTTAGGGGATGCTTGTTGTATCTGGTTGCCATGACGCCACCTAGATGCCGACACACGGGCAGAGACTTTAAGGAAGAAACGCAACAGCCAAGTCGAACCCTGCAGGTGGGGTTGTGCCAGGTGGCCCCCAGCCGTGCGGTCCTCCGTGCGCTTGAACAGCAGGTGAGAGGCCCATGTAGCCAGAGGGAGGGTACCCAGCAGAGCAGAGCCCAGGTGGCAGCCAGAGCAGAGCGAGGCACGAGTAAGCAGCGTTCTGCGGCATCACCTGTCAAGGATGTACACGTTGTCGGACATATATCTGGCTTACAACTTTTAAATGAACTTCAAGTGCTGCACTTTACGACGATGTTCAAATCCCCATCTTTGGGGTCAGCGATATAGCTCAGTGGCATATGCACCTGCCTGGCAAGTGTGAGGTCCCAAGTTCAATCCTGGGTACCACAAAAAACCCTCCATCCTCGCACCTCTGCAGATTAAAATTGCCTGAGGGAGATGACGAGGCCGGAAGCTGCTGCTCTGCTGCATCTGGCATTTCTGTTATGGTGATGATGTTGCCTCTGTCGGTGACTGTCCAAGTCCCCATTCACTCGCTGGCTAGCTGTGAGGACAGTGAGACTCACTTCACTCATTGTGTCATTTTGAGCCTCGCCACCATCCTGAGAGGAAGACACGGTTGCTAGCCCCACTTATCCAGGCATCTAGCAGAGCCCCTACATACACACGGCCAATCAGCACAGATCGCGGGTTCAACCTGGGTCTGCCTGATGCCAGAGTCAAGATCTGAATTCACCGGAGAGCCGCTTTGCACAGACCCCTCTTTACAAGATGGTGCTCAAGACGGAAGGCTGGGCCAGCTTCTGCACTTGGACAGGAAAGCTTGGATCCACTTCCCCAGTGCCCTTGTAGTCCAATGACACAGATCCTTGACCTCCACCACCACGTTCATTCCTGTTTTTCTTATATAAATCAAGTAGGACTTCACACGCAGCCCTGGAGAGAACACCTTCAGCAGAGCTGGGGCCGGGAGCAGCGTCTGCTCCTCCACCGGCTACTGTGTGACTTTGGCCACCTCGCTTAACCTCCTGCTGTTTCTGTCTCCTCAGCAGCACAGCGAGGGCAGGACCTACGCCCTGCGCTGCCGCCAGGACTAAAGGAGCTCATACATGGGAACGAGGAACTATCCTTAGTGTGCAGTGAGTGCTCAACAAATATTAGGTGCTACTAGTATTCGGAAAAGAGGGCCAGCCAAATAGCTCAGTGGATTAAAGTGCCTGCAAGCAGGCTCAGGGGCCGGGGGTTCAATCCCCAGGCCTGCCGCACTGGCCCTGACCCCAGGGCATGCTGAGACAGCAATTGAGACTGGCATGGCAGTGCGTGCCTGTAATCCCAGCTCTCGGGAGGCTGTAAACAGGCGGATTACGACGAGTCCAATCTAGTAGTGAGACCCTGAACATCCTGTAGGCCCTTCCCTAAAGACACACACACACACACACACACACACACACACACGAATTATTTGAAAAAGAAATCTAAAGGGCTTAGCATGATTGTTCCCCTGCTTCCAACTGCAAGGTCTTTACCACACTCTTCTTATCTCACCAGCCTACAGGCCTCCTATAAGGTGGCTACAGAAGACAAAGTCTGCTTCTGGTGATGTGACCACCACTCCCCACCCCCAGTTGGGCAAAGCAGAGAGTCCCTTTTCATGTTTTTATGTCCCCTGAGGCTTTGCTCAAGACATTGCACGTTACCCAAAACTTGCCATTTGATCTGGGTGTGGCTTGTAATCCCAGCTCATGAGGCTGAGGATGCCTGCAAGTTGAGTCCCGCCTAGACCTGAGAGAGACCATGTCTCTAAAGGAATAAAAGGGGCTCGTCATGTAGCTCAGTTGGGGTCATTCCACAGTGTCACCAGAAAACCCCTTGTTTAAAAAACTTAAATTGCTGGGAATTGCAGCACCAGGCAATACATAACAGAGAGTTGTGATCTGACACATTCTATGTTTTATTTATTTGTCATCATTACTCCAGTCTTTAATTCAATCCCAATCATTGGAGCTTTTATCTTAAATGTTCTTACTAATATTAAAAACAGCAGCAGACATAGCGTTTATTTGCTTGTTTCCTCTGATTCAACCCACACAAATCTTAAGACGACTCACAAAGGTGTATGAAACTCCAGAAGAAACTAATTTAAAATGAGAATAAAGAAGAGGGAAAGACAGATGGGAGCAGAAATGAGGAACAAGATTAGAGCACTCACGCCTCGAGCCCGTGAGCAGACCACGGGCCCCTCGCTTGCCAAGGCTTCCAGAGCCAACAGTGAGCTACGTGCGCCGCAGCGTGGAGGCGGAGCTGGCTGCCAGGCGCGCCGGGCCGTGCTCAGCTCGAAGCCCTTGGAGCACGCGCCACAAGGGCCACACCTCGCACCGCCAGAGGCAGACAGGACTGTGAGGGGAGGCCCCCGTGCAGAGCGTGGTCCTGGACGACACTCACTCAGCAGCCCGCTGGGGGCGGACAACCAACACGTCAGATGCGCCACGTCCTGGGAGGAAAGGGATGCAAGCCAAGTGTCCTACGTGGTGATTTATTATTGACGGTGAAAGATCAGCCTATTTCTGTTAATACGTGACATTTGTCATATCCACTGCCCAGTGTATTTTTTATTATTTTGGGTAAGCGGCACATGCCGCATTTACAGTAGTCAAATATAAACAGAGCAAACCGGCAAAGTTGTGCTGCTCTGTCAGCAGGCGGCCGCTTTAGCTCACAGACAACGCCAGCCTCCCCGAGTCATGGGAAAGCGCGTGAGAAGCTGCCCCTTCGGATGTTCGGAGCTGCTGCGCCGAAGCAGTCATTCCCTTACAGCAGAGAGATCTTACTTGATAAAAATAAAAGGCCGGCCGGGGAGATGGCTCAGTGGAATAAGCGCTTCCCTGGCAAGCGCAAGGGCCTGAGTTCAATCCCCAGTTCTGCCCCCCCCCCAAAAAAAAGAAAAAAAAATACAGTTCTTCGCACTGGGCAAGGACCAGCAGGCTTTAGGCGCCAGGCAGGCTGCAGTGGTGCTGTGGCTTTGACACCTTCCATGTGTTGTCTTATTCCTCTTGGGGCCTAAGTTTTACTCATGTGAAACTGGGAGCTTTAATGTACTAAACCATCTTGTAAATTTCTGCCTCCAGATGTAGGCTAATCAAAATCTTACAAATACTGTCTCCCATGACCATGGTAGGGATAACTTTATATAAAATGTTTTAGCCATGGTCGACACAAGCAGTGTAGCTACTGCTGTCGTCACTGGACAACGCTTAAGTCCATTAAGCTGACAACCAGGCGCAGAGATGAACGCTGCCAGCTAGAAGTCTTCGTCGACTGGCGCGCTCGCTCAAGCTCTGACGTCACAGCTTGGAGGCTCAGAGCTCAGACTAGGCAGCAGTCAGGGAGGCTTTCTAATTAGCTGTGGCGCCGCAGATCCCCTGCATGTCACTCTGCATCTCACATTACACCTACACAAGGATGACAGCAGTGACTTTACAGGAGATTTGTAGAAAATGCTAGGTGAGGATTATGAAGTCTTGGCATTATCCTTAGGTTATATTAAACATTTGATAACTACCATTATTACTATTATTTATCTCATGTAGTTCTGTATCACAAAACTACTTGCATTCAGCATTCTTTAGTCCTAACGCAACAGCATCATGGAATTTTCCAAGGCACAAGCCAAGTATTTACATTTACTGATTGAGTTGATTCCCCAGCTCACCTCTGTCTTCTTTTCCTGTTTGTCCATATTCTCTGTAGGACTTCATTGTGACTGTAGTTTTCTCATTCCTGTGGCTGGTGGGCTCATCTGCTTGGGCCAAAGGGCTGTCTGATGTCAAAGTTGCGACAGACCCACAAGAAGTCCTGTTACTGATGTCGGCCTGCAAGCAGCCGCCCAACAAGTGCGCCGCAGTCCACAGCCCCGTCATGTCCAGCTTAAACACCTCTGTGGTAAGTGCGTGACCTCCCCAGCCCTCTTTGCCAGTCAATAAATAAGGAAACAGCTCCAAAGCCACCTTGTCCATTCCTGCCTCCAGAACTAGGCCAATCAAAATGGTAATATTTCATTTCAGGTACAAGGTGATCATTTGGCCTTCGAGGCTTTTATTGTCAGAGTCCATATACTTTAATGCCTCCAATTATGGCATTATTAATAAAAACTCAGTGTTAGCATCTGCTACTTAGACAACTGTTGAGTTATAATTGTAATCCAGAAGCACATATCAAGTCTGAATGCTAAATTGAAGCCTGCTACAAGTTTAAAGGAGTATTTGATGTTGTACAAGTTTCTGGGAAGAAAATATTATTTAAGCCAACATAGTTAGAATACACCCATATGGTGGAAGAAAAAGATACAAGCTCAGTAGAGTGCAAAAGGAGACACACGGCATGACTGAGAGCAGCCATGATAATTTTTTATCTTCTTCCTCTTCCTGCAACACTTACTTCAAAGGTGCCCTAGTTGCTTCCTTATTACTGGAAAAAAAATATCTGACACCCACAAGTTAAAGGAGGAAGAGTTTATTTTAGCTCACAGCTTATAAAGGTTTCAATGCATAGCTGACTGGCTCCAAGACAAGGTGGCACGGCAGAGGGGCATGACAGAGGGAAAACAGCCCACAAGGGGGCAGTGAGCTTCCCTTTCCCTTTTGTCCCACTCAGGCTTTAAGCTGATTGACTGGAACCAACCTCATTCATGATGGGCCTTCCCATTGGCCACACCCAGCTCTATGCTACACCCCCGGAACTGTGCTGGACCAATCAGTGGGCTAACTTAGCTACTACACACCTTTAACCAAGCAACCTCCGAGAATTTGGATGCAAGCCCTAACAATGGCTTTAGAAAAGATGCACTATATTAGTTGAACAAAGTCAAATATTGTCATCACATGTGTGGTTCTTACAGGAAGAGAGGAAATCTAAAAGTTAACAAAGATGCTGAATTGAAGTCTTTATTTAGGTATAAGAAGTTGTGTTATTCCATCTGTCCTTGGAATAACACGAGCTGTAACGGCTACAAAACACAGCATTTATCGAAGAACAGGAAGTTCGGTAGTGTTTGTAAGAACAACCTTCTTTAGCAAGCCCTACAAATAATTATCTTTGCTTCAAGGTTAGCCTGCCTTTCTACCACTTTCTGAAATGCTGCCCCTCAGCTCCTGAGGATGCGACTGTGACTCAGTGTGTTCAGGTCTCACATCACGTCTACTTACCATTGGCCCTAATGTAGCTGGCTGCGCCGAGGTGTGCGCTGGCACACAGAGCACTGCTCCCGTACTTGTTCACTGACAGTAATCATGGAAGTGACCGTCAATTAGATCTCAAAGCCTAAGTAAAGATAAAATTGCTAAAGCATTTGCAGTTCAATAATCAATCTCCCAATACACCATGACATCTTCTTTGATTTCCACTTCTGTTATGTTTAATACTTTTAGACCACAGGGTAGGAATTAAGAATACAAAACAATGTGATATATGATATGTCTTCTAAAACCAGAAAGAGGGATGGATTGAAACCAAATGATGGGATGTGTGTTGATGGCAGGGCCTAGTGGTGTCATAGTGACTATTGTCCTATTCCTCGAAAGAAAGGTCCATTCAGGCTAAGCCAGAAGAACCCTCACTGTGAGTCTGTTTCCGAGACACCACTTCTGGTACCAATGTCTGTATGCATTCAACTACTTTGGTTGCAAAGAAAGCAACTGTTTCTAATCTCATCAGGAAAAATGTAGCCTTTGGAAAGGTGCCAAGAAGCTCATAAACTTATGAGATCTGGAGAAACGAGAGCAAAACCAAGGTTCTAGAGGGCAGATACCAGAGAGCAGGCTCCTCGGGCTGCTGTTAGGGAATGTTCTCCCTGACCTCACACACCTCTGCTCAAGTTGCAAAGCCCTAGGAAAAGCTCAAGCCACTGACAGAAACAGCTTCTCAAAGTTCTGCAAAGGAGACCTGAAGTTGAATCCTTCAGCCTCATTTCCTGTGGTCCCCACATCTGAGTGCATCCAAATTCATCCCCAGACTTCAGCTGCAGCAAGATAGAAAGAAGAGACTCAAGCAGCCATGTGCCCTTAACCACGTGCTAGCAGGGCCTTCTGGGCTACGTCTGTGATGACAATGTCTTGGGAAACCAGTGTTCCTTAGATGTGTCCCCGCCAACGTCTTGTTGATGTTCCTACTTTAAAGCTGCATTTCCTCAATTGCTGGGCTCTTCTTGAGCATCCAATTTTAAAAAATCTAATTAGCAGTAGAAAAAGTGGAGAGGCCAAGAGATAGGGAACAGAACGCCATAGCCTTGGACAGAGTCCTCGCTTCCTATCTGGAAAGATCCCTGGATATTTTCTCCTTTTATATTGACATACATTTATGAAAAGACCTTTTAATCAAGACCTTCCCTTTTAGTGGAAAGCATCCTATTTACCAAATACACAGTTAAAATAGTCTATAGGCAAATTAGAGATTTGTCAGAAGTTAACTAATTCATTTTGATCCAGTAATTATTAAACCTTATTTCTGTTTTGTATCTCCCTTAGTAGGTAGTACAGGGCACAACACAAAATAGCCTCTCGATTAATGTGGGTTTTTTTGGGGGGGAGTTGTATTTTAGGGAAGAGTCTACAGGGTGTTCAGGGCCTCACTACTAGATTGGACTCGTAGTGATCCACCTACGGGAGTTTACAGCCTCCCAAGAGCTGGGATTACAGGCACGTGCCACCACGCCCAGTCTCAATTGCTGTCTCAGCGTGCCCCGGGGGCGGGGCCAGCAGGCAGGCCTGGGGATCAACCCCCCCCCAGCCTGCTTGCAGGCGCTCAATTAATGTTAAAGGAAGAAAAAGAATTGAAATAGGAAAGGAAGTGAAATAAGAGAGGGAGGTGAAGTAAGGGGGTAAAGTAAGGAAAGATATCCGTAAGCCAGTCTTGAATCAGCCCAGCAGAGGGGCTAATGACTGCTCCGTCTGGCTATTGCCACCTCGAGGAATAAAGCCCACTTTAATTTGTGTAGCACCAAAATCACCAGAGGAACACAATTCATGACAGTATTTTATAAGGTGATTTAAAGCACAGCGTACCACTTGGCATTTACTGCTGTGCCCAACACTGTCTACTTTGTGTGTATCCTCTTTAATCCTCCAAACTAGCCCCAAGAGAAGAATTACTGTCTTCATTCCACATAAGAAAGAAAAATCTAAAGTCTACTCTGCTCCGTGGCATCCTGAAGTGGTGACCACACTGCTTCATGTATCATAGCCTTGAATCACACCCCGTTACCTCCCTCCTTGGTGTGGAGTGCTTTCAACACCTAAGGCTGGCTCCCGTCAGCCAGCAGGGCCTGGGGAGAGCTGCAAAGCCAGCCACACAATTCACAGTCCGATCTGGGCCTCCTGGAATAACAGACTGTGCAGCGCGTGCTGCGTGCTCAGGCCCTGGGGAAGCAACGCCAAGTCCCCTTATAAGTTAATGTGTAATTATTAAATTAAAATACTTGTCCTTATGCCACTTTCCATGAGGCATTTTAGGAGATAAGGGGGCCTAGGTGAGGAAGGACACAGGCTGCTAACTCAGGCAGCACCAGGCCAGAATCCTGCCATCCTTACTCAGAGCGCCGTGGGAACTGGGGCCGGACCCGGACCCACGCTGAGCCTCCGTTTCCACCTCTCTAACGTAATAATGATGTAAGATGTCACTGTCCTGCACTTGGAGCAGCACATGCAAAGCTCTTTGTACTTCACCTGACATGTGGCAAATATCTGACCAAGACCAGAGATTCTGAGGAAAATAGTGGCACTGAATGGGCCTCAACACGGAGTGAAAGACGAGCTGTTTTACTGTGAAAGATGCTTCTGGGACCACGTTTCCGCCAGGGTCTCTCTAACAACTCCTTTGCTGTTATTCTCCTCCAGGTCTTTGGATTCTTGAACTTCATACTCTGGGCTGGAAACATCTGGTTTGTGTTCAAGGAGACCGGCTGGCATTCCTCAGGACAGAGATACCTTTCCGACCCGATGGAGAAGCACGCGAGCAGCTACAGCCAGGGGGGGTACACCCAGGACAGCTACGGGTCAGGCAGTGGGTACAGCCAGCAGGCCAGCGTGGGGCCATCCTCCGAGGAGTTTGGCCAGCAGTCCAGTGGCCACACTTCCTTCACCAATCAGATTTAACAGGGTAGCATTTGCATCCTTCCTGAGCTAGCCCCACCGTCCATCTCCATGGCAGAAAAGCATGTAAGAGTGTGAATCAATTATTAATTCAGAGAGTGCTGAATGTGAATCAGATCTGTAGACCTCACTAGCAGGCAGGCCTGGGTCGTGATGAAGGCACTTAGAGGTGAGAGGTGCTGAGGGAATACATATTCATCCCAGAGGGTCAACTGGAGAGTCCCTTGTTATAAACATACTCTTTTATGGTCATTTGGGGTGTGTGTGTGTGTGTGTGTGTGTGTGTGTGTGTGTGTGTGTGTGTTGAAACAGTAGAAGCACTTTGTAGCTTAAAGTCTCTAGTGTGTTCCGTGAATAAGGTAAATTAAATAGCGTTGAGTCTTCCTGTGCATTCTGATGCCGATGTCTCGGTGATTCCTAGAAGACGACGTGGCGTATCACAGCATGCCCGTGTTCTGGTTTCTTAGTTCTAAGCCCTGTAGCACTGCAAGTCCCTATTTGTTTCAGATGGTTACACTGTGTTTTTGACTTGATGGTCAATGCTCATATAATTTAGTGCATGAATAAGCATTTTTTCGAACAATCAGCATTTGAATTGTATTTATGAACATTTTCCAGTTTGCGCCAAGAATTTGTTAAATGAACACTTAAAGAAATGCGCCTGTTCTCTACTGCACACACTTGGCGGCTTTGTCCCTGTCTCTACCCAAGTCCAGACTGCACTGTAACCAGGCTTCGGGGGCTTTCCTATTAGTAGACGGTCAGTGCTATGGCAAGTGCCCAGTGTCTATTCTCCTTACTTAGCTGACTAGTAACACTCTTGTAACTTTCTGTGGTGTTTTGTGGCTATGTCCTGTGGACCATGGATAATAAGGCTCAATACTTGTCTCTGCTTAGAGCTGAGTCTGCTTAGGCTACTTGGGGTGCAGATGTGGGACGCTGCTGAGCTGAGATGTCAGCCTAGAAGGGGCCTCGGTGGACCTCCACCGCGAGCATGTGACTCCTGTTTACTGGTGGAACTAATATGTTTCTCCAGGCAATTATTAAAAATTCTCAAGAAACAGAGCAATGGAATTACTAATCCTAACTGGGACATCACCCCTAAATTAAAAGTGGCTCCCAGTACTGCAAAGAACGCTCTCATAAAATAGCCCCCAGAATCCATGCATTATCAAGAAAATGCCAGTCTTTGCCTTTTCGTTTTAATCCAACTAAAACACCAGAGTCAGCAGGGAGGGCAAGCCGAGCGCCTGCATTTCCACCCAACAGTCGCTCTCGATGTGCAACCTGCCGTGTGACCTTGAGCTTGGAAGCACTCGAGCACAAAGCCACTTTGTCGTAGACGATGTCTGTAACCAGTTCCTTGACCTGTTGGATAAATCTGTATTGTGGTATTTATTTGAACTAAATAAAGTGATTGCATACGATGCTAGCTGCGCTCTGAAATACTGTAACAAGGAAGCCTGGCTGGCCTCGCCAAGGCGAGAACAAGGTGATCACGGCCTCCCCAACCTCTCCCCTGCCCCGCTTTCTGGGCCAGGGCTAACGCTCTCATGTCAGCACATCAGTGTGGGTCACTTCCTGCAGCGAGAGCCCCAGTGCACCCAACAAGGGGCAAGGCGCTGGGGACATTATACTGCTAAGCAGTCCTCCTTTTTGAGGCAGGGTCCCACTAAGCGCCTGGGATCCCACCCATGTCCTCCTGCCTCAGTGTGCCCCGTAACGGGCCCGCGGCGTGCAGCACCGTGCCCCGCGCATGCCTGGCGCTACACAAGACGCGGCACGCTTCCCTGCAGCCACACTTCGCCCTCAGTCTGCTTTCACCCCCACTTGCACAAGTGAAAGCTGTAAAATACCCGAGCCTGGGGGAGAGCCCCTGAGCTTGGCTTCCACCGGGGCAGGCTTCGAAATAGCCACAGCCCAGTGTGCAGTGCGTGGCAAGGGGCGCCAGGGGGCGCCAGGGGGCGCCAGGGACATCTCAGAGAGGTGCGAGCTACGGAGAAGAGGCTCAGGAGCCCCAGAGCTGGGTGAGACGCCTGCAAGGACTAGTCAGAGGAGCACAGGGAAGAAGAGTCTCCCAAGCAGGGAGCGGCAGGAGCCAGGAGTGACCGGGGCTGGCCTGAGCGTAAGGAGTGAGGACAGTGCGGCTGCTGTCTTTATCCCAGGGAAGCGGGCAAAGCATCAAGGGGTTTTAAACCCAGGAGGACACAAAAGATTGGCAACTTGCGGTAGCGGCAACATAAGAAGGAAAAGAAAGAGACTCTGGGGATAAGGAAACAAGTGCTTAGGCTGGGCACAGGGTGAGGGGACCTGGCATGAGCCCCTATCCCCAGTTTCCGACAGTGGCCCGATCTGACTGCTCCATTCAGCACTGCAGAGAAGAGAGGGGCCTTGGCTTCATGAAGCCTTCTGAGTGTCCCCAAGCAGGAGCATCCACCATCAGCGGCAACTTTGGCCTGAGCAGCTTCACAGCAGGAGGGAGCTCTGAAAAGTGGAGAGGGTCGCTGCCCCATGGAGAGAAAGACACGCTGAAGCGTCTCTGTCCTCTGCAGCTTCCCATCAAAGAGCTGCAGGAGTAGGGGTTCCACAACCCTGGTTTTATTTCTTCAAGTTTTTTTTGATCATGTATTTATGTATTTGGTACAGGGTCTCACTATGCAGCTCAAACTCCTAGTGTTCCTCCTGTCTCAGCCTCCCCAGCGCTGGGATTACAGGCCTGCACCACCACGCCTGGTTTCTGTGGCCAGCATGGCTCACCCAAGGTTCAGAGGCCGGCACAGCATGAGGTACCAGGGATGGAACCCGGGTCCTTGCACTTGCCATGCAGGCACTCAGACCACTGAGCTCTCTCCCCAGCCCTCCTCCAGGTTTTAAGAAGGGTACAGCTTTGGACTTTTTTTAAAAAGGAGGAGAAATTGATGCACTAGGTAGGGCTAGATCTATGCTTGTGGACCTGTCTTGGTTCGCCACTCCCCGGCTATCACTCAAGGTATGAGTTCACTTTCTTGAGCCTCTGTTTCCTCAGGAAAGCATCCCAGTAACTGGTGGGCCCTGGGATCAGACCACCAGGGTTGGTGCCTCTGCACTGCTGTTTGCTGGGTGTACCGTTTGCTTCCTCAATAGATCCCCCAAAACCCTGGGAAGCTTCTGAAACCATACACAGCTGTAGGAAACTGTAAAAAAGTTAAAGCCCCAGGGGCCCTCTTCAACACCAGGGAACTCGGGCAGGTAAACAAATGCTGAGGGAACGATTCTTCTCATCCTTTCTGTGTGCCCATCTCTACCACAGGGATGACAGCAGCCCTGCACAGGGGATTGGCATGAGGATGAGCTCGGGAAGCCACGCAGGGGGAGCCACGCAGGGGAGCCACGCAGGGGAGCCACACAAGGGAACCAGACAGCTCCTGGTGCCCAGCAGGTGCCGTGCAGGTTTGGCTCCCCTGAGAGCACTGCCCGCAAGACCAAGGCGTGCTCGGGAGGAGACTTCCAAAGGTAGGGTGTGAGGAGACGGGAAGCGAGGAGGAACAGAGCCAAGGGTATGCTGGCACTGGTGCTGCTGAGGAGCTCAGTTCCTCGGAATTTGAGTCTTCTGGAAGGACACTAGTGATTCCCTGTGAGGAGTGGGGGCCGGAGCTTCTCTACCAGACGCTGTCCCACTGGTAGAACTGCCTCCGGGGAGGGCGGCTGCCGGGCTGTTCTGGGTCACTTTTCCCTGCAAACTGACGCTGTCCTGGGACCGCACACACCCGCCTCCAGTCCTCAGACCTCTGGGGCAGCAGGCTAAGGGCGGGGGACTGAGGAGCCTGTCACACCTTCCCTCATCCCTGGACAGCCAGCTTAGGAAGGACTGAAGAGGAGACGCCTGCAGGAGGCTGTCCTCGTCAACACAGCAGCAGTGATCTCCCAAGGGTGGCTGGAATTAGAGGCTTGCCGAGGGAGGGCCACGCAGACCCAAGTCCATGCGCTACAGTGATCCGTGAGCCGGGGCATTACTCACACCATCAGGCTAGAAAACGGGCTGCACATAATCCCACCTCATAGGGCGGAGAGGAGAGCAGCCCTGCTCTCTGTGGGAAAGCGGGGTGAGTGAGGCGGCGCTCCGTCCAGCAAGCTGGCTTGGGGAGTTGAATCACATGCAGAGACATCAATCTAGCCTGAGCCGATAGAAGCCCAAGTTCTGAAAAGAACCTTCTGAGGTGATTATACACAGCCCCTGGCGTCTTTGGAGCTCGTACTCGCAATTGGAAGAATCGAATAACAAACAAGCAAACAAAGCAAATGTGTATGAATAAAATTTGTGGGCCAGCCAGATAGCTCAGCGGACTAAAGTGCCTGCTTGGGCAGAGCACAGTGCCAGGGTTCGATCCCTGGCATGCTGTGCCAGCCCTGCCCTCTGGGTGCACTGAGATGGCGATTAAGACTGGGCATGGTGGCGTGCCTGTAATCCAGTGTGGGGAGGCTGAACAGGAAAATCACTGAGTCCGATCTACATAGTGAGACCCTGTAGACCCTGCAGACCCTGTACTAAATACAAAAAAAGAATAAATTTTTTTGATGCCACAGAGAACAGAGGCAAAGGCCAGGGTGTATAGGAGTGGGGTGGAGCAGTCAGTCAGAGCCTCTCTGAGGAGGTGGCCTTTAGGCTGAGAATGGAAGACATGAAGCAGAGAGAGGAATCCACTCTGAGAAGAAAAGCGCGTGCAACCCAGAACCTAAGGCAGGGGCCACCCAGCCTCCCTGGAGGCTGGAGAAGAAGAAACTGGTGGGCCAGCACCCCCAGGTGAGGCCCAGGGATTGGGCTGCAGATGGATGGACAGCAAACAGGCTCATTCAAAGCAAGGCAGGAAGCCACGGGGCAGTAAACAGGCACCAGTGTGGTTCTGCTGTCACTTTGAGGAGATCCCTCCATCAATTTCCTGGCTTTTGCACTGTCCTCTAGGTACTTAAGATGTTAGCACTGGGCGGAGCTCAGTGAGCGCCTCCTGGGATTCTAGGTGCTGCTTTTGTAGCACCCTACAAAGGGGAAAGCTAAGAATAGATCAATTCCTCAGTTACTTCTGTTGTAATTTGTTAAATTCCTACCATGTGCCAAACTCTGCTCTTGGAAGTGAGAGATATAGACTTCAAATCAATTAGATTAGAAGAAGACAAACATTATCTGCATGCTTATTGGGCAAATAGGGCATATGAAAGTCAAGAACCGCAGAGATAGCTCAGCTGTCTAAGCGCCTGCCTAAGCAAGCGCAAGGACCCGGGTTCAGTCCTCAGCACCACATGCCACAGCAGCCCTGCCCTGGGTGTGCTGAGTGGCCTCCAAGACCAGGCGTGGTGGTACATGCCTGTAATCCCTGCCCTGGGGTGGGGCTGAAACAGGAGGATCACTATGAGTCCAAGCTGCATAGTGAGACCCTGTATTAAATACATAAATGAAAAGAAAAAAGGTAGAGTGGAACCATATTAAATGTCAAAAAGGACATAATGCAGGATGGCATGAAGGAGAGCCAGAGTTGGAGGAGGACTGGCAGAACGTGGAAAGCCAGAAGCCCAGATAAGAGCTCCAGGCCTGAGCCAGGGGAGGTCTGAGATCGCAGCTACCACTCGGCTGGTCACGGGTCTTGACTCTGGGGTGCAGACGTAGAAGATACCTGGAGAGGAATGCATCCTCCTTCCAGTCAAACACCTTGAGCCTTCCAAAGTCGCAGCTACCTTGATTTTGCTTAACTTGACAGTAAAAGGTAGATGCCTCTGTCTCCTTTGGCAACTGAGCAGCTCAGCTTGATTCCCCCCCCAGGAAAGCATGAACCGAGAGTTCACATACAAGCTAAGTGCTGGGGAAGTACTGAAGGAGCGAGGGAGGCTGCGGAGCCACCCACTGTGGAGAAGGTGCTGCCGTGGCCAGTGGGGCAGGCTCCATGAGAGCACACGAAACGCAGGACAGAGCCCAGCTCGGAGCCCAACCCGGGGCAAAGGGGCAGCAGCATTACTGCCACCCCGTCAGTCACCAGTGGATTGCTGCTTTGGAAGGGTGACCACGCCCCAGCACTGGCGAACCTCCCAGTGTGTGAGCCAGACCAAGGGAAAGAGCTGCAGGCAGCACCCGGAGCTCCAGGAGGATGAGGTCAGTGTTCACGCTGAGAGGATTCGGAGGGACTCAGACGGCATCCGCCACACTGAGGGTCAGCAGTGTTAGGCAGGCAGGCCGGCCTACTTGAGGCCAGGAAAAAGATTTGAATGTTAAGGCCTTTTTCTTTGGACCATAAGACATATTGTCTCCACTCATTCCCCAGCCCACCCTATGTATGCATATAACTTTAAGCCAACATGTCATATGATCTTTACCTAGATATGCAAAGGCACAATTTTAGCAATATCTATAACATAACAACTTTTGCTTAGTTTAATTATTTAGGCAGCCAGTGAACTAAATAAGCACTTTGGCCCTAACCATAACAACACAACACTAGAAATACTAGTATTAATTCTATATAACAGGTTAGAAACCCAAAACTGAGGGCTGACCAAATAGCTCAGCAGATTAAAGCATCTGCAAGCAGGCGCAGGCGCTGGGGGTTCAATCCCTGGGTCTGCCATGCCGGCCCTGCCCCCAGGATGCACTGAGATGGTGATTGGGACTGGGCGTGGTGGCTCAGGCCTATAATCCCAGCTCTTGGGAGGCTGTAAATAGGCGGATCACTGAGTCCGATCTAGCAATGAGACCCTAAACTCTTCCCTAAAAAACACATGAAAAGAAAAGAAACACAAAATTGAGGGAAGGCAGGTAGCGATGAGGTCCTTGCGAGCACCCGCACCCAGAAAGCACTTTCTGACTGCTTCTGTCTACCGCGCGCCTGTCCAAGCTGCGCAGAGCTCCGAGCTGCACACTCCACACCAATTCTCCCATTTAATCCTTAAGGGAAGGAGAAGATAAAATGCTCCTGCCCTTTGAACATATGAGAAAACTGAGATTTATGAGACCAGAAGCAAGCGACAGCTTGAGGTCACGGAGATGGGAGCGGGAGGATCTGCCAGATGCAGAAATCCAGGTTCCTGTGCACCCCAGACCCCCAGCCATGAAGTACTTTTCCAGACCCCAACAGTCTACCGCACCCTCTGTTGCCTTTTAAGCAAGGTGCGTTTTGCCTGGCCAGGGATGTTACAATCGACAAAGATCCAGCCCATCAAAAGCTTCATCAGAACTCTGCAGGGACCCGGGCATGTAACAGCAGGAAGGAGAGCTTCTGTCAGAACCACGTGCCAGCAGGAACAAAGCCAGACCTAACTCACAAAGTGAGTCAGGTTGCCAAGGTGCTAGAGGTCCAGCTGAACGGTGAATGACTTCACAGCGTGCTTGGTGGAGCCCGGTTCGCCGGGCTTCGGGGCTTAGCAGAACACTCGCTGCAACTGGCAGCAGCCACCACGTCTGGGGAGGGCTGCGGGTCCTCCGCTCACACCACACCTGTAGGCTCGCCTCTGTGAGGACTATGCCTGGAGGCACAAGGACCACGGGGACCAGAGTGTGAGCCCCAGCTCCGCTCCTGGCAGTCTTGTGCTTCCCTGAAAGTATTCTAACTCTAACTGAAAATCTCCTTGCCCTGGGCAGGCTGCGCTGTCCAAGCCCTAGGTCAGCAGCCCGACATGTGAAGACAGCCCCAGCAGCCTGAGAGTTCCTGGCGACGGAGGAGGAGTTTGCCTTTGAGCCTCTGCTATTCTATCCCTGTATCGATCGCCTGACCTCTTGTCACTTCAGAGGGTCTAACTGGCTTGCACTGCGAGGGACGCCCTCTAGTCCTCTCTCTCCTTGCCTGTAACAGCCTCCGGTAATACTCTGGTTCTGCCAAATGGAACTTCAAAAATTAGGTGTTTTTCTTTTAGAGACAGGCAGCTTCTCCAGACTTCTTCAGTCTGAGTACACAACAAACACCCGCTCCTCTCCTCAGCCCCACAAGTGACAGATGTGCACGTGCCAGCCCCGGGAAGCTGGAGCCCAGCTTCCTTTCCAAAAGCAGAGAGCCGTGGTGGGGATGGGGACACAAATGACTAAAAATAATAAAGCAAGTGCAAAGATAGGCACTTCCCTGGGCCCTCCCAGCCCCTGCCCACCTGCGGTGGGGAGATGGAGACTTCAGGCCGAGGGATCCCGCCGCAGAGCGCGCCTTAAGCGAATCCTTCCGCCAACAAAACGGACTTCTTTTGATGTAGCCTGCAGCAAATAGACAAGCCCGAGCGACCAGTAGCACGTCGCCTGCGCTTGTTCGTGCCACTCTGGTGATCACACGACAGCGAAAGACTGAGCGGCTTGAACGTGAAATATTCTCTTTGCTGGGAGCTGACATCTCTCCTAGATACTTCTCTTCTAGTTTCTTCTCGCGGTCAAGTGCGTTCTGATTGATTGCTAGAGCTGTATCACTTCCGAAACTTGGTAAAAACAAGTGGCAAGTTGTGCCGAGTGTTACTGTCCTTTGCCCAAGTTCTTTGTGGACCTCCCTGTCCTGGAGCTCAGATACCTCCCATGAAAGGAACCCAGATGGCCACGGTTTCCACACCTGCAGAGTTTAGCAGCCTGGGCCACAGGCATCACAAGGATTGCATTTCACCAGACAGTGGCCACAGATGAGAGCTGGGGTCAAGCCTGTCTCAGGAGCCTGGAGCTCTGCTCTATCTTTAGGCCCTTGGGACTTCCTTGGGCGCCCAACCTTTTGGCTTGCTAAGGCACACAGAGAGAAGAGGAACCCTCTTGAAACTTCCTATGTTTATATTTTTACTTATTAAGTTCTTAATAATTAAATCAGAAAACTTACATGTCTGTTTGATAGCAAATGCCTGTCTTCACAGACACACACATAAGCAGTGGTTTACTCACCTGTGAAATGTGGGCGTGGGGCCTGGTGGTGGGGAAGGGGCAGAGCGAGCACTGCACCTCCTTTGCCTGTGCAGTCCAGCAGATCACATCCTGAAAGACACCACCAGAAAATTACACGATCAGACCTGCAAATCCAGCACTGCAGGAGCCCAGACTGGGCAGTTTAGAGACTTAACAAGACGCTATCTCAAAATTAAAATAATAAAAGCAGGACTGGGGATGCAGCTCGGGGCAAAGGTGCTGTATTTGATTGCCAGTACTGGAAAAGAATCACATCATAGCATCAAGACTTCATGATCTTGCTGCGCTTGTGGTGTCCAGGGATGCATGCAAACAGTGCCAGAGGAATCAGACAAGAGAGAGGAACAGAAGGCATGATGAAGGAAAGGAGGAATCAGACAAGAGAG
>NW_004524786.1:2421714-2423796 GCF_000260255.1 Octodon degus | reverse complement strand
AGAGAGGAACAGAAGGCATGATGAAGGAAAGGAAGAAGTCAAAGTATCACTATTCACAGATGACAAGATATTCTACTTAGAAGACCCCAAAACGCCACCAAGAGACCTGTAGATTCCATAACCAAATTCAGTAGCTTAGCATTTCTGTACACAAATAACAAACACATCGAGATAAATTAAAGAAACCATGCCATTCACAATAACACCAAAAAAAAAAAAAAAAAGAAATACTTAGGAATCAGTATCACAAAGGAAGTAATACAGACTTATACAGCAAAAATTATAGTACTCTGAAAAAAAGAGATCAAAGTGGATTTTAGAAAATGAAGAGATTTTCCTTGCTCCTGGATAGGAAGAACCAAAACTGAGAAAATGGCCATATTCCCAAAATTGTTACACAGATCCAATGCAATGCTAATTAAAATTCCATAAGCAGGGCTGGCCAAATAGCTCAGCAGATTAAAGTGCCTGCAAGCAGGTATAGGGGCCGGGGGTTCAATCCCCAGGCCTGCCATGCCAGACCCACCCTCAGGGCATGCTGAGATGGCAATTGAGACTGGCGTGGTGGCGCACGCCTGTAATCCCAGCTCTTGGGAGGCTGTACACAGGCAGATCACTATGAGTCCAATCTAGTAGTGAGCCCCTAAACACCTTGTAGACCATTCCCTAAAATTAAAAAAAAAAAATCTCCATAAGCATATCTCACAGATCTAGAGAAAACATTCCTAAAATCCATCTGGAACCAAAAAAGAACTAGAATAGCAAAACTAATCTTGGGCAAGAAAGGCAAGGCAGGAGGCATTATAATCCCTGGCTTAAAATTATACTATGAAGCTACTGTGATAAAATCAACATGATACTGGAAAAAGAAAAAAGACCTGAGGATCAAGAGAACAGATTAGAAGATTCAGACACAATTATAAACATACTCAGCCACCTTGTCTTTGAAAAAGGGGCCAAAAATGTTCACTGGAAGAAACATAAACTCTTTAATAGACAGTGCTGCAAAAATTGGCATTCTGCATGCCAAAGACTGAAACCAGGCCCATGCCCATCATCGTGCACTGAACTAAAGTCAACTAGATTAAAGATTTAAATATTAAAACAGAAACACTAAATCTACCAGAAGAAAGTAGGTAGAAATCTTAAAGACATAGGGGTAGGTAGCGAGTTCATGAATAAAAACCAAAGTGTGCAAGAAATACTTTGAAGGATCAACAACTGGGATCTCATCTTTTTAAAAAGTATCTGCACGTCCAAATAAATCACCAACAGTGAAAAGAAAATCCACAAATTGGGGGGGAAAATTAGCTGACAATCCCTCAGAAAAAGGATTTCTACCTAGAATGTGCAAAGAATTTTTAAAAACTCAGGGCCCTGAAATGCAAAGACCCAACCCAAAAATGTGCATCTGAGATAAATACACACTTTTCAGATGAAGAAATACAAATGGGAAATAAATAGATGAAAAATGGGCCTGCCCATTAGCTCAGGTGTTTAAGTGCCTGCTGAAACAAAAGTCAGGCTCAGGATGCTGCGGTTCAATCCCCTCATCCTCAACCAGACCTGTCCTGAAGGCATCCTGAGCGGCTCCCCCAGAAAGAAAAAATGTTCAACATCATTGGTTATTCAAGAAATGCAAATTAAAATAATAACACCGTGATTCCAACTTACCCCAGAAAAAATGGCAACCATCAACCAACAACAAGTGCTGGAAGGACGGTGGGATGAAGGAACCCTTCGTGCTGGTGGGAGTGCAGCCTGCTACAACCACTATGGAAATCAGTGTGGAGAGTCCTCATAAAACTAGGATCAGGGGCCCCATTCGACCCAGCTGTTCCCCTCTTGGGTGTTTTTCCAGAAGAGCTAAAAACATATATGTTCTCTCATGTTTATAGCAGCACAATTTGCCACAGCTAAATCTTGGAAACAACCCAGATGCCCATCAACTAAGGAATGTATAAAAAAGATGTGGGCCTGGAGAGGATAACTCAGCAGCACGAGTGCCTGCCTGGCAACTGAAAGGTCCTAAGTTTGATCCCTGGTGAGAGAGAGAGAGAGAGAGAGAGAGAGAGAGAGAGA
>NW_004524786.1:2402746-2421589 GCF_000260255.1 Octodon degus | reverse complement strand
AGACAGAGAGACAGGGACAGACAAAGACAGAGACAGAGAGACAGAGACAGAGAGACAGACAGATGGCATTTTTATACAATAGAGTATTACTCAGCTATAAAGAAAGATAAACTCAAGGCTTGTATAGGTAAAGGGATGCAACTAGAGACCATACATAAGTGAAATAAGTCAGACCCACATGTGTAAACATACTGTCATGTTAGTGTATGAACCTGAAAGAGTAAATAAAATCTGAAAGGTACAGGAGATACTGTAAAAGGGGAAGAATCTGTTGAAAGGGAAGAAACAACTGGGATGAGGGAAAGGACAAAAGAAAGAAGGAAGGAAAAATATATTTCTGTATATAGACAGGATAGCTTAGATAATTTTACTTCTGATTTCTGCTATTCTATTGAAAGAAACAGTTAATGCTCAAATCTTTTCTCCCTTTTAATTTCTTATAACTTTTTCATGTCAATTTTGCATGCTTATACTTAGTAATCTAAACAACTAATTTGAAGATAATGTGCAATGTAACAACCATTATTGTATTTCTGTTACTTTATATAGTGAAATTCTGTATTTTTTTTACTTTTCTTATTCTCTTTAAAAAGTATAAAAATAAAAAAGAACAAGTGTAATATGAATCCCACAGTCATAATCTCAGGCAGCATTTTTGGAGTCCAGGGGAAAAGAAGAGAGGCTAGCCACATGTAGGAAAGGGCTAAGTGAGGTACTACAGTAACAATGTCAATGTCCCAGCTGGGCGCTGCTTGCAGGGACCTCAAGTCCTGAAGTCCTCCTACAAGGGAGAGGAGAGGGGAGGGGAGGGGAGGCTGCTGGCCGAATCACTGAGACCACAGCTGAGCAAGCCAGCCCTGGGTGGGAGACACGGAGGCCTTGTGCTGCTGAACCGCAGCCCATCCGAAGTGATGCCCAGCACCCTTCAGGAGCCTCACCCTTGCTCACAGAAGTTCTTTGTTCTGGCAACTGAATCGGAGGTCCTTTATGTATTTTTTGTAAAAACTAGTACAGCCTGACACTTCGCACTCCTGACCCTCCCCAGTCATACTCTTAGAAGCATCAATAGTTCTCAACTTCTTATAGAACCTTCCAGAGACAGTCCCGGAAGGTAGAAGCACAGGGCCAGCGAGACAGCTCAGTGGACTGAGCGCCTGCTCAGGCAAGTGCAGGGACTGGGGTTCGATCCCCAGCACCAGATGCCGCGCCAGTCTCACCCTTGAGCGTGCTGAGCTGGCCACCGAGACCAGGTGTGGTGGTGCACACCTATAATCCCAGAGCTGGGGAGGCTGAAAACAGGAGGATCTACACATCTGAGCTGCGTAGTGAGACCCTGCACCAAACACATAAATTTTTTAAAAAGAAAAGAGCCATGGCCATTTTTCCAGCTACCGCCCATGGCTTCTTTTGCTCTAATGGCAGGGACTGTCTAGCCCACAAAGCCTAAAGTGTCCTTTGTGTAAAACATTTGCTGACCCCTCCTTGAGTTACTCTTCTGCTAAAGGTGCACAGACCACAGATAAATCCATCAGACAAATATCACAGCCATGATCCCCGGCTCCTTCCAGCCTCAGAGCTTCCCACATGCTGTTTCCAGTGCCCACAACGCCCTTCTCCCAGCGATTCACTCAGCTCAAGTGTCCTCAGAGAAGCACCTATGGTCCCCTAGCCTAAGCTATCCCCCATCCAGATTTGCCATCCCAAGCTGCCCCCTCAAGATGTGCCAGATTCTCAAGTCAAAATCAGTGATCTCCACGCTTACCATGATCATAGCCCAAGTGACCAACCCCGAGGAGCTTAAGCACTTATCCCCACTGACATACGGCAGCATGCTGCAGGGCAGCGTCTGCGGCTGCGCCCCTTGAGGAGTGATGGCCTACAGCTGGCATGGTCCCTGTTGGTTGTTGAGCACAAGACAACGAATGGAGGACTAAATGTGCACGTAGACGAAGCCACACAAAGCAAGCGTGGATGCTAACTCACGTGGCTCTGAAGAAAAGGTTCCAAGTGGGTTCCAATGAATTCCTCCCAAAGTAATACTCTAAATTACACATTTGAAAGAAGCATCTGAGTGCAGGAAGCAGTGGGAATTCTTGATCAGTGGTGTCAATGCCAGTCGTGTGGAGGCAGCTGAGGTGCCGTCTTTATTGGGCGCTATATTTAGTGGCTCTGTTTCCGAAGCCTACAAAGGGCTTGGTGACTTAAAATTGGTGCTGGGGTTTGCTTGGCAGACAAGCTGTGTAGCAACTTATCATCGTGACAGGTGCTGTGGAGTTCAAAGAGGCCTCTGGATGGCCAGCTCTCCAAAGTCCTGGCTCAGAAGGACACACACTGTGTCAGGGAGAGTCCCCCAAACAGATTCTTCCGTGTGATAATGTCTCTGCTGAACTTAGGCTGGGTATTTCTCTTTATGATTTGGTTGTCTTTACTTTTACCTGCCCAATCTCAAGCATGCCGAGCAGCAGACATATCACCAGCCGTTTCTGGGTTTCAGAAGGACAATTTCATCAAAACTCTGTTTTTAAAATCCTGTACACACTCAATGTCTGATGTGCTGAGACAGTAAGACCAAAATCCCTGTGAAGAAACAGATCTTGTTGCATTCTAGGAACCCAGATTTCTGCAGGTTAAATCCTGTCCTCTTTAACACAGAATCACCAACCAAAACTTATAATATGTTGTACTTTATTGTTCAGGGCATATTGAGCTCAGACTCTGACATAGAAAACAAAAGTCTACTGATTTGAAAATGCACGAGCTGGAGATATAAAATGAGAAAAATAAAGGTTGGAGTAGAGGTGGGGAACTCAGTTCCCTAGGCGAAGGCAGAAATGCCTGGGAATGGATGTGGCGACAAGCAGCATCAGACAGACCACTGGATCCACCACGGGGACAGCGCAGAAGCCCACCCGTGGACAGCAAGCGCTCAGAACACCCTGATTATGACCTCCCCTCTCGCAGGAAGAGCACAGGAAGCAGCTCCTTAGCAGTGAGGGACCAAAGCGTGGGCTCCAAAAGGTCCTCTGGGGTGGGGGAGACTGATGTGTCCCCACTGGGAACCTGGATGGATGGCTGTACATTTGGGTCTGCACGCACAATGGGTCTCGTGGCCTGAAGGACCAAGACAGTCTTGTTTTGTTATGAAAATCGTGCATGAACGATTTGAGGGAGAAAAATTCAAGCTTTAGAGCTAATTAAGACCAAAGTAATTATCACTACAGTATAGACAGAACTGGGCAGAGGGCACAGGAACAGGAAGATGAGGTTTCCTCTGCCCACCTCTTTACACGTTTGCTTTGTAAACTCCACACATGTCCATTTATACAAATAAGTTCAGATCTGAGTGTACACAGCAAAACCCCTTCAGACGGCTCTGCAGGCCAGCCCCTCCCTGCCTGAGCTCCACTGCCAGGAAAGACACCCAGCAGTTCCTCATCAGTGTGAATGATTCCTTCAGATTTTCCTGCAAACCTCTTTATGCTGAGCTGAGCTGGGCATTCTCACCCCATAGCTTCATACTGCAGGCATGAAAATGCCAAATCTGGAATGTGTGGATTAACCAAAGAGGTTCTGGCCCTTCCTTCTGAGCAGTGACTAACAGGAGAGAGCCTACATTTTGCTACATTTTCTGTGTTAATTAACAGGATGACGGGCACTGACTCCTCATAAATGGGCATGCTGGCTGTGTCTCTGCGATTACAGGCCATGTTTTATTCATCAGTGAGGCCCAGCGCACTCCTGAGGCACCAGAAGCAGTTTCCCCCTCCCCCAAACATAAGAAGGGTCTGCACGGGGACAGACACTTGTGCGGAATCAAAGGACCTTGCCGCCGCCTCCTCCGCCCCGTTATAATATCATAACATAGTAAAGCCCACGCCAGTGACTATCTTTACTCAGAAATTTAATTTCCACCGAGTCAGGCAGGCAGCGGGATGCGCCAGGCCACCTGCGGGCCGCGTCGCGCTATGGGCTGATGACAAAGCCACATCTTTCCAGGTGGGCCAGGGCCTGCTAGCTGTGGGCAGCAAATCCTAGAGAAGCAGGCCAACCAGCCAACAGCAGCTGTTACATAAAACACAGAACGCAGGAGGTTCTATCCTGCCACGCAGCGTTTCCAGGGTGCCTGAATCTTGCCTCGGCTGTGGGCGGCTCTCTGGACTGGGCCGGGCCTTGTTATAAAGGCCATCTACACCCAGGCGGGGCCAGGGATGACAGCAGCAGGGCTATGCAGAAGGGGGTCCGCCGGACAGGCTGTGAGAGGCAGGGCTGGACAGACAGCTGTCGCTGCACAGACGCAGCCAGAGAGAGACTCGACGTGCAATGGAGCAGCGCTGGCAGGGCACGAAGGCCGGACAGAGACCGGCGGGGGCAGCTTCACAGACACGGGGCAGCCGTGGGCAGAGCGTCCCGAGGGTCCACGTCAGCTGCACGGTGTCGCTCAGCAAATATGCTCCTGAATAGATTTCTCAATGTCTCTGAGCCTGTTGGTGGGCACCCAGTGAATGTTTAAAGATATGTTTCTAAAATTCTACAGCCACTTCTGCACTCCAGAAGACGGAGCAAACATATTTTCACAGTATTTCCTGGGAAATTATTAAATATGATTGAAGCAGGCCAATCCAAAATGTGGAGACAGGCAGGGCGCGCAGGACAACAAAGGCCTCCCGGCGGTGAGTGCCTGGGGTTGCTTCTGGTTTGGTGTGCCCCCAGCTGGGTACTAGAGAAGCTGCCACCAGACACACAGAGGCCACAAGAGCTGGCCACCAAAGGATCAGGGAAGGGCAGCCTCTGAGAGAGGCCAGAAAGGTAGCCAGAAAGTTAGCACTTGTACCTCACCGCAGGCAACACTGTCACCAACAGCCACGCCTCCCTGGAGTGTCAACAGAGGACCCGCGCTCAGGCAAAACTGCTGCTGCAACCAGAGCTGCCACGCCAGGGCACTGGTGACGGCGCCTAATGGAACTTCCCACCTTCCAGCACGATGAGGCGACTCTACCTAGGGTGTCGGAGCCACGTGGGGAGCAGCAGCAAGACTCTCAGCTGCCTCAGCTTCAGGACGCCTGAGCTGTCCCAGGCCTCCCCCCACACGCACATGCACACACGTGCACATGCACACACGCATACACAAACACATGCACAGGGTCACTGTCAGTGGAACCCACCCAAGGAGCCTAGACTTCCACTCAGACCTGGAAGGCGGCCCCTTCCTTCTCTCCTCACTGACCAAGTGCAGAGAAAGGTGTCAAAACAAAAGCTTAAATAAGATGGAGAAAAGTTCAACATATCAATACTTGATGAAAAATACCTGCTCCATGTTATGCCTAAGATGTTTGATATTCAGACAGATAGTAAGCTTAAGCTTAACAGCCTAGGTTCTAGGTTGTATGGTAATAACAATAAACTTCTCTTCTGGAGGGTAAACAACCTAAGTTTACAGACCAAAATTAGAGAAAAAGGAGGGCCGCAAGGAAAGCCAACATTTTGGCCCTAGCCTTCTAAGGTCAATTAAGACTCAGGACATATGAGAACTTGTACTGTAACGTGATGTAACTCAGTAGTGTCCCAAATTTTCTGATCAAGGAGATTATGGGACCAAGGAAGAAAGTGATCAATGATGTACAGTGTGCCTAAGGAGAGTCACATGGAGAGAAAACATTCTCTCAGGCTTTCACAGAGACCACATTGGCCAAGCAATGGCCGTGACTCATCCACATAGCTGACACTGACAAAGGATCTACAATCTGAGGTACAGGATCTCAGGATAAATCCTGAGGGGATTTCACTGACCTTATCAGACCCAAAAGCTACAACTCTTGTTACAGAGGTCTTGTTTTATCTTGGTCTTAACCATCTGGCAGAAATGTATAAAAAGGAAGTATAAGAAGTAAAGCCATGCTGTTACACTGAGCTGTAGGGGACTCAGGTCAACAATTTCTGACAATTTCTGACATTGCCAGTCAAGCAGAAGACCCAATACTATTATGGACTACTGGACTCTTAGAATATTTTGCGGAGTTAACACACTTATAATATTCAAACAACAGAACTAAACGAAAAAAGGGGATATAGATGAATGTCCATTTTGTATCTACGTATTCACAGACACAAAATGGTTAGGATAGATATATAGTTACATTCTCTTAATGAATAGAGGGATTTGTTCTAATGGTGTTTGTAAATAGGATATCATATCTGCATCTTGTATAGCAATTAACCACTAGGAAGAATGTATGCAATGTGTTAATTATTGAATCTGTCCTACCAATTTGGTTTGAAAAAAAATTAAGATTGAGAGACTCCTCACATACCCACCAGAGCAGGCTTCAAGTTCTAAAACCTGCCCATCACAAACCAAAACAATAAATAAAATTTACACACAGATAGATAGATAGATAGATAGATAGACAGGCAGACGTAGACAGATAGCTGACACAGATCTTGAACTAACCAATATAAATCACTTACACAAGCCACTGCAAATACACACAAAATAAACTCTAGAGTGCGACCTAAGAAATAGAAAATACACAGGAAAAATCAAATGTAAATTTCAAAACTACAAAGTACAGTAACTGGAAGTTTCCCTCAACAGCTAAATGAATGGAGGAAAGAATCAGTGAATCTGAAGACAATATGAGTTTTGCAATCCATACCAGGGGGAGAAAGCAGACTTAGACAGTAACAGCACTGGGAACCTGTGGAGCTATAACAAGACATCTCACACATATGTCCCCAAAGTTGTGGAAGAACAGGAGAAAAATAGTGGGCAAGGTCCAAACAATACAAGAAGAAATAATGACTGAAAATATCCCTAATGTAAAAGGCGTAACTCTGTAGATTCAAAAAGCTCGGCGTTCTGCAGACAGGAAAACATCTGCACCAAGATATGTGGAATCCACACTGAAAACCACCATGACAACTGCCAGAGAGACAGGCCCGAGAGTCGGGAGCGGACACAGAACACAGGCCCAAACGCAAGCATCAGCCATTCTGATAAAGGTGCAGAGTGGAACGGAAGTTAGACCATCCAGCAAGGAACTGTCCAGAACTTGTGGACATTCATGAGGACACAAGAAAAGAAGTACGTAGCCAAGTCTCACGCTCTGTGTGGAAGAATGTGCAAAATGGAAAGCAGATTTGAAAATAAGATGCAGAATTATAAAACTTTTAGAGAAGAATTGGGGAAATCTGCAAATCCAGCACCACCCAAAGAAGCCTTGAGCTTGATATCAAAGGATGATTTCTAAAAGGCAAACTTCAAAAATCAGGCCTCGATTAAAATGTTCTATTTTATGCCACGAAAGACAGGCTAAAGGCAAGGTATTCTACAAGAGAAGGATTTATAAACCAGTGAACCTTTATCTGTTAAATTACGGAAAGCACAGAACCTTCAATACAGAACCCCCGAGTGCCACAGCGGCTCTGCCACTGATCACCTTGCACTGTCGTCGCTCGCATCTGAGAGGTGCTCGTTAGTCCACTTCTTCCTTTCTAGGACGTCTCTCCTCCAGATGCTGTCTGGTCCTTGGCATCCTTCTGTCCTCAGACACCTCAGAAACGAGCCACGGCGCAGCGCCCAATCTGTGGAGCACCGCAGCCTCCTCGGCCCTCGCGCAGGCGGCACACTCTCCTTCCCCGCTCCGGGCTCTGCTCTCGTTCTCACCACCTCCGAGGAAGCCACGATCCGTGTGGAAAGAGCTGCTCCAGGAAGGCAGCTTCGCTTCCTGCCGCGGCCCACTGCGGCCCCATGTCGGGCTCCCGGCTGGTGCTCGGTGAGCCCACCGCAGGCTCATTCCTGCTCGCGTGCTTTAGGTGCCACCCTGTGAAGTTGACAACGCTTCCTTTCCATGCTTTTGTGAGTAAATGAGGTAATGTTGAAAGCACAACTTTCTCATGATGTATTAAACACCTGCAACTCAGCAACAAAAATGTCTAATTCTGATAAAACCAGACAAAGGACTTGACATTTCTACAAGGAATACACACAAATAGGCTGGATGTGGTAGTGCATGTCCACAATCCCACCACTCTTGAGAGTCCCACATGGGTAGTTTAGTTAGACCCTGCCTCAAAATAAATAAATGAATAAATAAATAAATAAATAAACTTTTAGGGATGGGGGCATAGCTCAGTGCAAAGGCCGCAGATTCAATGCCCATTTCCACAAAAGATGGACAAATAATCAATGTGCACACAAAAATATGTTCAACATCAATAATGAGTAGGAGAATGTAAAAGCCACAGTGAGCTGCTGCCTCATTAGGATGGTGAAACAGAAAACAGAAAACAAATGCTGGTAAGGGCATGCAGGAAGAGGAACCCCCGGCACTGCCGGAGGCATTTCCTAAAACCCTAAAACGAGCACTCCCACCCGTCGGGCCATTTCATCTCTGGACTTACCCCAGGCTTTGAGCAGGCCCGTGAACAGGTGTTTACACACTCATGTTCCTAAAGGCACATGGCAGGCAAAAGGTAAAAGCCACCCCATCATCCACTGATGGTTAAGTGTGTAATTCAGGAGGCCGCAGCAGGAGGCTCAGCCTGCGCTACAGAGTGAGCTCAAGGCCAGCCTGAACTGCAGAGCAAGACCCTACCTTAAAAAAAGCAAAAACCACATGTAAAGTGTACATCTGTACCTGCAACAGAGCATGACGTCACCTTACAAAGAAAGGAAGTGCCGTCATTTGCTAACCCCTTGAGATGAAACTTGAGAACGTTATGCTAAGTGAAGGAAACCAGCCACAAAAGCAAACTACAGCAGGACTTAACTCACAGGAAGCACCTCAAGTAGCCGAATGGATAGAGATAGGAGGTAAAATCGTGGCTTCCGGGGCCATGGGGAGGGGACACGCGAGTGGATGGTAAACGTGCAGAGCGTCACCCTGCAGGATGAAGGGGAGCTCTGGAGACGGGCGCTGCAGTCGGTGCACAGCAACGCACTTGCGCTCACTGCCTCTGCAGTCCACACCACTCCAGGAGGAAGGGCCACCATCAAGAAATCAAGTCACAGCAAATGCTGGAGGGGCTGTGGGAAAGGAGCCCTTCGGCACGGCTGGTGGCGTGTCAGCCTGCACAGCCCCTGTGGGAGTCAGCGTGGCGGCTCCTCAGAACACGGAAACCAGAGATTCCCCGGAGCCAGCTGTTCCCTTTCTAGGTATTCTCCCCAAGGGCAAAGGTGACATATGACAGGGAGACCTGCAGAGCTATCAGGCCAATATTGCCCCTTAGTCACTGGGGACTGATCAGGCCTGCAATCTTCTAAGCCAGCGTGCAGCACAGAGTAAATAAAAAAGACAAGTGCAATGATTTCAGGGCTCCGGGAGGGTCAAAAATCCTCTCACAGAATTCAAGATTCCCTGGGGTTAAAACAAAGATCTTCTCTGGGTGACCTGCATTTATTTAGTTATCAGAACCAAGGCAGGGAACACTGAAGAAAGGCAGGACTCGGCCTTGAGGGACAGCACAGTTGCAGAACCTTGGAGGTCCGCTAAGGGCTTCTCCAAGTAAGGCGTTAGGTGAACTTCGGAGGACTCTTACCTCCAGCAGGGTCTCCACTCAGGAGTGAGGGCCTGCAGCTACAGTGCTAAAATTTTAAATCCTGCTCAGAGCCCCTACATAGTGGTCTCCACCATGTACCCATGTTTATGGCAGCACAATTCACAATAACACCCACAAAAATCATCTGTCACTTGCCCAGCAAGTGTGAGGTCCTAAGTTCAATCCTCAGTACCCTTCCCCCCCAAAATTCATCCATCAACCCCAAATGAATGGTTAAAGAAAATATGGTATTTATGCACAATGGAGTGCTAGTCTACTTTAAGTTTAAACATAAACTTCAGTTATTTAAAATGGATGCACCACTTGGGGATATAGCTCAGGGGCATGACACAGGTCTGGCAAGCACAAGGTCATGAGTTCAATTTCCGGCACCAAAAAGAAAAAAGAAAAAAGATAAAATGGATCCACTTGAGACCATGATGTTAAGTGAAATAAACCAGATGCACTTATAACGTAAGTTTTCTCATATAAGAAACCCAAAATATAATAATAGCAAAAGTAGAAAGACAGACTTGGTTCAAATAGGAAGGATCAAGAGATGGAGGAATAGGAGATGAAAAAAAAATTAAGAAATGTCATGCACACGTACCACGCCCACGAGGAACGCAGCATTACAAGTACAAATACCTACTACTAATACCTTAAATCATTCCATACTACTAATATGTAAAAACTGGGAAAGTGGCCACGGCTGCACCGCCCTGAACGAGCCCACCCTCGCCGGATCACAGAAGCTAAGCAGGGTTGGGCCTGGTTGGTGATAGGTTTTCTCAGGCCCCCGGGCAGCAGAGAAACAGGCAGAAGAGAAAAAGGAACGGGGCTTTATTATCTTTGAGCACGCAGAGAGAATCTGTGGAAGATAAGACTCTCTGGAGTTGAACAAAAGGAGGCTGAGGCTCTTACGACTTTTTGCCAGGGGTGGAGTTTGTCTGGGACGTTTAGAAATACCTGAGGAGCTGACTGGGGTCTCCCCCAGGCGGCGGGAGAGGCGAAAGGACATGGCCCCCGGGCTGGGATGGAGAAGAGCGGAGGCGGCCTGCTGTTGTCAGGGCTGCAGCGCGCTAGGTGGCCACCGCAGTCCAGCCGCTCACTCTTGGGCCAGAACCTCTCCGTTGGTCCTCGCCTGGCGGAAAAGGAAAGACACTGCTTGCTCGTGGGCGAGAAGCGCCGGCTGGGTGGGCGTGTGCGCAGGTCTGACGCCGCGCGAGCGCAACACCATGCATACCTCCGCACGATGCCACCAGCATACCTCCCCGGCCTGCAGAAAGCACCAGCTATGCTCTGAAGGGACACTACGGCTGGCCGCACTGCCAGGCTCGCTGCCTTTCACTCCAGCTCTACCCCTGGGCAGGATCCGCAGGGCCCCAGGGAGAGGCAGGGATGCGGGGCTCAGGCTGGGGACTCAGCGCGCCGGGGACCCGCCCTCAAGGCCTCCTGCCGCAGCCTCTGCTGGAAGGTCTGTGAGTTCCTGATGTCATTCCACTGCAAGAAAAGGAAAGAGCTGGCTACTGGCTAGCGGGATTGGATTAGGCCTTGGAAGAGTCCACGCAAGTACCCTAGTGTCCTGAGCCAAGCTGAGTTTATTCTATGAAGTTAGGGGGGCAGATGGTCGAAGCGCCCCACGAACTCAACCACCGGCAGTAATTTCCCAATGGAACGGAGGGGGGCATCTTTAAAAACAAATGAGGACATGCTTATTTACAGAAATTTCCTTTTATTTTATGAATTCAACAATGGTTGTTATATTGCATACTGCTGTCTTCAAAGAAGCTGTTCAGATCACCAGATAGAAGCATGCAAAATCGGTCAAAAAAATTAAGCATTAGCCATCCTTTTCAATAAACCAATAGAAGTTAGTAAGTTAGTAGCAGTTATCTTAGCTATCCTGAGCAAATACATAGATACATAGATACATAGATAGATAGATAGATAGATAGATAGATAGATAGATAGATAGATGGATGGATGATAAATATTCCCCTTCTCTTTCTTTTGTAGAAATTTTTAAATGTTTTAAAATTTATTTGTAAGTTTTAATTTTATTAGATGTTTGCACCATTGGGAGTTAGTACACATGCAAACACACGTACTGTTTCATTCCCCTGCCCCTCCTCCCTTTCCCCCTCCTCCTCCTCTTCCCCCTCCTCCCATGATCCCTTCCGTCTCCAGACTTCCTATGATCTAACTTTTATTTTGCCCTTTACTTAAACTTGGGGCTTCTCCAGTAAAAGAAACCACGTGATATTTAAGTTTCTGAGTCTGGTTTGTTTGTTGTGGTCTCAAAGCACATTCATTTTGCTACAGTTGACTCACACTTGTCCTTCTTCATGTCTGGCTGGCATCGTGTCTAAACGCCCGTCTTCTCTCTCACTCTCCTGTTGCTTGCTGGGCATCTGGGCCGCTTCCAAGACCCAGCTTTTAGGAGCTGTGCTGCTGTCAGAGGAGCGCGCCTGGCTGGCTAGAACACGATGCCTTCAACTCTTTGGGGAAGATGTACAGAAAAGGAACAGCTGGGTCAACTGGGATTTCTACTCTAGTTTCCTGAGGAATCTCCACACTGAGGTCCACAATGGCTGCCCCTCGCTACACTCCTGCCAACAGGGGACAAGCTGGCTTTTCTCCCTGCAGCCTCACCAGCATTTGTTATCATTTGATTTCTTTTTTTTATCTTTTGGAACAGGGTCTCACTATGCAGCTTGGACTCATAGTGATCCTCCTGTCTCAGCCTCTCCAGCGCCGGGATTACAGGTGTGCGCCACCCAGGGCTGGATCGAACTCGGGACCTTGCGCTTGCCAGGCAGGCGCTCATACAGCCAAAGGATCTCCCGGCCTCATTTGATTTCTTCATGATGGCCATTCTTTCTGGGATGAGGTGCACTCTCAGCGCTGTCCTAATTTCATTCCTTTTGAGGCCAGCCACGCCGAATGTTTTTCCATGTACTTGTTGGTCGTCTGTGTGAAGTCCAGGCAAGACTACAGCAACCCAGCACCGTGTGGAGCAGGGTCTCCCCAGTAGCTGCAGGACCCCAGGGGTGTTTGCTGGGACACTGTGAGCCACACCTCCTTGATGGTGGCCTCAAACTGGGGTGCTCCAGCTTCCTCAGCTTCAACCTTCCAATGAATTCGCTAGGAAAACATTTTAGTACACTTCACTAAAGTATATTTGTTTAAGTATGAAAACACCCACATGAGCAGCTCCCAGATTAAGTCATAGAACATTTTCACTCTCCCCAAAGTTCCCTTATACTATTTTAAACTAATGTGCATTCCAGAGGTAGCCATTGCTTTAACTTCTGTCACCAGAGAACAGCGTGGTCTATTTCTGGAACTTTATATAAATGGAACAGCACAGCAAAAATACTCCTCTGTGTGCCGTGAGTTCTTTATTCAACTTGATAGTTTTTCACTTTACTCACGCTGTATTTATTCGTAGTCTGCCCCTTTATCGATGAGTAGCACTCCAAGGATGACCAGACAGCCAGCATGGGCATGGGAGGCTGCTCAGGATCATGAGTCACGATGGAAATGCGCTTCAAAACCACACTGAGATGCTTGAATTAAAAAAAAAAGAAAAACTTTAAAAGACCGCAACACCAGGTCATAATGCAAAATGAAACTCTCCTACATTAAGGAGCAAGTATAAAATTCCCAGCCCCTTTGGAAAACTCCTCGGCATTTTCTGAGAAAATTAACTACAATCTGGCCATAACTTTGTACTTCCAGCCTCCACCTACTCCAGAGAAATACCAGTGCAGGCACACAAAGTATTAAATGTTCCCAGCAATATTATTTGTAATGATCCCAAACCAGAAACTACCCAAGCGCCTGTCAGCTGGAGAATGGGCGCCTGCAGAGTGCCGTGTTCGCGGGCACACTTCCCGAGGGCCTTGCGTGCAAGGCATGCTCTTCACTCGGCATCGCTGCCCTTCGTGGTGCGTCTCGCTTTGTGGAGGAGCTCATTTCACTTGTGGCTTCCCCTGGAAATAGGAAGGCCACGCAGGACCCCACAATGTCTGGCCCCAGGCAGGAGCCCTGCCTTCCCCGGGCGGTGACACTCTAGATGCTGGGTCAGGCTACATTGGGCTAACGTCTGATCTTGCAACCACTTCCTGCATAGGATGGGACACCCTGAGCAGGCGACACAGTGACAAGCCATGGCTGGTCCCTGAGGAGGAGACTGGGGTTAAGAGCTGGAGTCTCACACTCAGAAAGGCTGTACTCGAATCCCAGGACTTACTGAGTGCTTTTGAGCACACTTGGGTCTTCTAATGTGTGTAAGTCACCTCCTTAATTCAGACGATGACCAGTGCCCCAAATGCGTTCTAGCAACTAAGTGACGGGATGCACAGAAGTGTCCAGGGCACCGTCTGGCCTCGGGAGGTGTTTAATTAATGCTATTTGTTGTTGTTGTTGTTAATATTCTCAATATAATAAGAAGAGAGAGAAAATCATAACTAATTATAAATACAACACAGACAATTGGGGATACTGGCAGTAAAATGTGCTTTGGAGATATTGAAAAGCATGAGTCTAATTTGCCTAGAAATTCTGGTAAATTTCTCACAAAAGTTACAGAGCTGTAAACTGCCAGTTTAGGAAATATGATCAAACACTACAATAAGAGATCCCATAATTTAATAAAATCCCACAACCTTAGTTCCAATCTAGGGTTATCTCTGCACTTAGCCACAGGACTTTGGACAAGACCTTTAACCCCTCTGAGGTCTTCATCATGTATGGAGGATGAAATTCTTGCTCTGAGGGATTCGAGAATTACAATTCTTATTTCAAATGCATGTGGGGTGTAGAAGAAGGTCTAACCCTCGCACAATGCATGAATCTTAACCACCCTCGTACTGCAGAAGTGCACAGGTTCAGGGTCCACACACTTGGGGTGAGTTTGGGGGACACCGTGGCCAGGCGGCATTTGCTTCCTGCAATGACTCTTAAGTAGCTCTAGGTCACCTCAAGAATCTGGGTGTCCTTTCAGCCAGGAAAAGGAAAGCACATACAAAAATATGTGCACAAATCTAGCATTCAAAGGCTTCTAAGTGAGAATCCAGCTTGTGAAGTTACTATTTCCAAAAACCCCAATAAAGAACTTAGCATCAGCCAATAAGGTGGGAAGTCAAACCACAAGCGGTGGGCCTGGGCTTCTCGCTCCCATGTCTTGCTACCTAACTGCTGCTGACAGGAAGCAGGGTGGGTACGGAGAGCACACCCAGCAGAAATGCTTCGCTCTCTGCCAGTGTTTCCTCCTTCCTCCAGCAGCCTCAAACACCGTGAACACTGTGCTCCTCTTGCGTGACCTACAGCCAGCACAGCAGGCCCCGCTCTTGCGACCCTCCAGCAAGCAGTCCTATGTGCTTGCCAATAACCTCCCTGAAGGGTCTGTCAGACCCCTGCCTGCCCAAAGCACATTTCCTTGCCCACACTGAAGTCCACTCAGCTCACTGGGCACTGCCCTCCCATCGCAAAGGGTGCAGGCCAAGTGTTTGCTTTTTAAATGTTTTACCCAGAAGGCTTTCCTCTTTGTATAAAGGACCGAAATGCTCCACTCTGCTGTAGAAGAATTGGCTGATTATCAACAGAACCATCTGTAGAAACTTGCGCGCCATCAGGCGAAAGTCGGCCTTACTTCCACCAGGGTGTGAAGACTGACAAGCTCGCTTCCCCGGATGCTGCTCCCGCCCCCTCTCCACCCTCACACCTCTCCACCCTTGCCTGGCCGTCTCTCCTCCCCACCACTCCCTCTGCCTTCTGTGAGCCCCAGGCCCCTGGATCTTGCAGAACCTTCTCCTAGGCTTCCCGGCTCCTGCCCTTCTGACTAACTAGGTAAAAGGGGGTGGGGGAAAGGCTGCAGGTCAGAGCAGGTGTCCTTGCCCCCACTCCCTCTTGCACCTGGGCAGTGGCTGGCCCCTCCGGCTACCAGTGCTGTCGTGGCCCCTGCCCAGGAGCCCGGCTTCTCTGGACCCCTCCATGCTACTTCCTCCCTCGCACACTCACCTGATGGTCACCTCTCCTGTGGCTCCTTGCCAGGTGCCCCAGTGTCTGGGCTCGCTCCCTCGCACTGCCCACTGAGCCACCCAGCCGCCAATGTCTCCGGCACACCTGAGTCCCACTCGGCATCCTGCCAAACTGTGAGGGTGCCACCACTGCCAAATCACCTTGTCTAGGGAAGTTATTTGTTGATTGCCTCTATCCCTTCTGCGGAAACTAACTCAAGACTTTAGCTTGTGCGGCGCCCTGGCTCCATGTTGCTCCCCAGCCCCAGGGGTGAGCTGCAGCGTCACTGGCACCCTTGGGGCGGCCGGCGCTAACCTCCGACACACTGCCCAACAGGCATTAGCAAGGCCAGGGGACCCTTCCTCCTTCCCAGATCCAAACGAAAGTGCTAAGGAAGTTAGCAAGGAGGGAGAGGCCGTCCGTGAGAGAATGACGAGCCACCTCAACCTGCAGCAGTGGCACGGGCATGGCAGTAAGACAGCAGCGCCCCTGTGGCAGGCGTGGCGCCTGAACACCAACTGCCGCCAGCTGCTCTGGGAGTCCCGTGTCCTCTCACTCAGCAGCTGACCCTGAGGAAAGCAGTGGTTGGCTGTGGCTTCGCCGCTCCGCACACAGCGGGTCGCGTCCGTCTATAGAGAGAGCACTGTGGACTCCCAGGAGGCGGCCATTTCCTCGTGCTGCCCACCATGTAAGCCAACCTTCCCCTCGCAGCTTGGGCGCTCACTCTAGAATGCAAACCTCACTTCATTACCCTCCTGGATTAAAGCCCACAAATGGCTTCCCCTTACTTTGACATACATTAAAAACTCCCTTTAGTGCCCTACAAGTCCCAGTGTGGCCTAGCCTCTGTGCTCCATCTGCACCCGGGGCCCCCTCAGCCACACAGGCCTCGCTGGGTCCCTCCCATGATCACCACACTGGCTCCTGTCTCAGGGTTTGCACACAGGTTCCCTCAGCCCGCGGCAGACATGCCTAGCCCCCACCTGGCTCCCTCTCATCAGACATCCCCTCCCAGAGGCTGCTCGCTGACATTCCCACCTGATGCCAACCTCTCAGCACCTGCCCACAGGACCACTCACAGGCGACACTTGCTGGCATCAGCTGGTCTGTGTCTGGCCTTGCCCTCCACGTGTCCCCAGCACCCTGAACAGTGCCTGGCCACAGCGGGCATTCAAGCGAGGGTTAAGCATGAGGCTGATTTCATGCGATGTATGATAACACCAGGCAAAGGTCCTCCTAACAGTGCCACTGTGTGGTTGTCCTGGAGCAAATGCAAACAGCAACAGTTGGCAAGGGACTGTCGCTTAGGAAAAGCCAACACCACAGGACGCCAGCACATGGGCGGCTGCACACTCAGCACCCAAGACCACGCAGCCCCCTCAGAAGGGGGACCCGGTTCTCCCGTGGCTCCGACCTCTGCTGCAGCACCTGGGAAAATGCCCAGAAGGTCAGTGGCATGTTGCTTCTTCCTGAGTTTTGTCTAACCTCATCGGTGCCTACCTGCCCAGAGTTCACGTACACAGCTCAGTAGCCGAGGTGTTGGGTTGGGGCCTACGGCCCACCTGAATGCAGCTCGACACTCAGCTGTAAAACTGAAGAGAACTAACGATCAGCTCTGACTGCTCGCTGGAAAGATGACGCAGCTGAGACAAATGTTAGATTGCCTGTGAGACACACTTGTAATTAAACTTGGTAATGATTTTAACTTTATAGCATAGTTCAACTTATCATGATGGAACAAAAGTGTTTCATATTATTCAAGTGTGTGAAATTACATTTAATAAATGATAAAAGTTCTTCACCAAGCATTGCTCTGGCTTCTCAAGGGCTTCATGCCCTGATGTACGGGGCAGAGAAATGGTCACAGGGCCAGGCAGTGTCGTCGGCCACTTTGCAGTGCACCCTGTGGCCACACAGCTGCAGGGAAGGCCGAGCGGTGCGGGCTGGGCCAGCACCTGAGATGCATCTTCACTGTGCCCAACAAGCAAAGGATTTGGCCACACAGAGGGCGGCTCCACTAGAATGCTCAGCGAATGGCTACAGAGGGCCGGGGATGTAGCGCAGCGGCATAAGCGCCTGCCTGGCAAGCGCAAGGTCCTCAATTCAATCCCTGCTCGAAAAAACAAATAAACAAAAGCTACAGAAAAGCATTGCTTTGGAATGGTCGTACTGCTTTGCTTCTTTGGGGGATACCAATACCCAAACTTCAAGTCTCACCATGTTTCTTTCCCTCTGTTGGCAGCACTTCAATACCCAAGCAACTGGCTTCAATAAAAGGTAAGACAGGAAAGGACCGGAGGTGTGTGTCGCTCCTCCGGTGTGACAGCATGTACACCGCGAGTAACAGAGAAGAGCATCAAAGGCCAGAGAGGCGAGCTTGTGGGTACTCACCACACATCAGCGGAGCTCTTTTCAGGGATCTGGGAGCCGAGACCCAGGGGAGGGGCTGGCTGGCTCACACTAGGACGTCCCACAAAAGGCAAAGCAGGATGGGACGGGGTCTCCTAAGCCAGCCCCTGTTGTCTCTCCATGAATTCCCCGGGACGCCCACAGCAGAAACACAAGCTTCGCAGGACTCACGTGCTCAGTGGGACTCGGGGCCATGGGCTTCCAGCGCCCCTGTGCATGGCACAAAAGCCTGGTGCGGCCCACACCCAATCAGGGACTGTTTTCCTGGGACTTGGGAAGGTGCAAAGTAGCCCGGCACCGGCAACACTGCCGTGGGTCTAACAGTACAAACACAGCGCACATACGGTGGGTCATTCTTACCCAAAATGGGCTGGCTCAGAGTGGCTGCAGCCTCGTACGCAACCAAACAGGCCCACAGCGCAGGCGCTCCTCCTCCTGGACAGCTGGCCCGCAGCTCCAGAACAGGGTGAGCTTATTTAAGTAAGTCTCTGTCTTGGTAAAATATTACTTTTAAACTATGACAATATGACAGATCTATGATTTGTTTCAAAACTGCATTTTTTAAAATAACATGCTGTGTTCTTCACTGCATTATTATCTGAGATAACAATCTGTGGCCTTTTTAGTCATTTGCAATAGATAATACCAATCTTTGCTTTGGAGAATTGTGGGTGTATGAAACATATCTTAATTGGGGGCTGGGGAGATAGCTCAGTGGCATAAGCATCTGCATGGCAAGCACGAGGTCCAGAGTTCGATCCCCAGTACCCTGGGTGCACCATGCTGGCCACATAAACCAGGCATGGTGGTGCATGCCTGTAATCCTGGCCCTGGGAAGCTGAGGTGGGAGGATCACTATATATAGTGTAA
>NW_004524786.1:2383119-2402643 GCF_000260255.1 Octodon degus | reverse complement strand
CTTTCTTGTTTCCTGCCATCTCTCTTTTATTTTACTCGCTTATTTATATTTTAAGCTTCCCACATAAGAGATCATGCTATATTACCTTGCTCTTGTCTGACCCATTTTACTAAGAATTATGATCTCAAGTTCCATGTCTTTTCCTGCACATAGTACGTCATTCTTGTTCCAGCCTAAATAATACCTGTGTATGTATCTGGTATCTATGTGCGCGTTGCATGTCCCTCACCCGTTCATCTGCTGCTGGGCACAGGAGGCGCTTGCAAAGCTTAGGTGCCCTGGACTGAGCTGCTCAGGCGCCCGCGTGCCTCTGGAGCGTGGCGCCTTTCATTCCTTGGCCGCACACCCAGGAGACGCAGCCGGCGCGGGCGGAGCTCCAGTGCAGCTTCAAGGGATCACATGCTGATCTCCACAGTGTGGTCTACGTGCCCCTGCGCTGTGTAGGGGCTCCGCTTCCCTACACCCTGGGCAGCACGTCTTGTGTCCTGCGCTCCTGACGCCTGGCCTTCCGACTTGGGTGAGGCGGGGCCTCAGAGCTGCTTTGATCTGCATGTCCCTAATGCTGAAGACAGCCAGTACCCTTTCACGTACTCCTTGGCCCCTTGTACTTCTTTTGAGAGGTGTCTGTCTATTCAGTTCACTTTCCCATGTTTTGATGGGGCCATTTGTTTGGGGAGGTTAATGTTTTTCATCCTTTACATCTTAGAGTGTGTGTGTGTGTGTGTGTGTGTGTGTGTATTCTTTATACATTAGTCCTCTATCAAAAGAGCAGCTGGACAATTTCTTTTTCTATTCTATAGGTCGTCTTTTCACTCTTGTGTCCTTTGCTGTGAAGCTTAGTTTGATGTCATCCCAGTCGTTGATCTCTGCTAATACTTCCTGTGTTGTAGAGTTCTAAACAGAAAGCCCTCGTGGTGCCTGTGGCCTCAGACGCTTCCCCTGTGTCACTTCACACAATTCCGGGTGCTTCTGAGACGTATGCCACCACACTTTTAACAAGGCTTCTCCTCCCGTGGTTGGGGAGCTCCATACCCCACCCCAGTTCTTGCACCAGGCTCCTAAAACTGGACTGCTTCTGCATGCTGTTCCCACGAGATCTGGGGCTCATCTTTACTTGGGAGTATGTCATTGAGCATCATTTACTGAAAGCAGCCAGAGCTCATGGAACTAAGCTGACATGATCTCTGCGGGCTACTTGGCTTACGACCCCCCGGGGCTTAGGGAATAGGGACATGTACAAATGCACCCAAATGCCCATGGTAGCTTTGCAGGGAGTTTGAGAAGTATTGGAGTGTATCAGTCAATGCTTAGGAGGAAAACAGACATAACGCAAGGTACACAAATGTATATGCATTTACAAGATTGACTTACAACAGCCGTGCAGTCAGACGAGGAAGGGTAGAGGGTGTCTACACACAGGAGACCAGAGGATCCAGTCACAGACTCGGAGCTCACTGCAGTGACCCCACGAGTCCACCATCAGGAGGCCACAGAAGTGCGGGAAGCCAGGAGATGGGTCTTTGCTCCTTTCCTCTCACACCATCCAGCTGACGAGCTGCACTATAGCCTTCCATGCCCACGCTATGGAACTGCTGAGCTGACGTAGTTCAACATCTCTTATGCAGGCTGGTTCCATCAGCCATCATGTGGAGTACTGGGACACCCACTGGGCTGGGGAGGACGGAGCAGAGAGTTGACTAGTTGTAGGCTCTGCCCTAACTGCCTGTATAATTGGGTGAATGACTTCGCTCCTGTAGGGCTGCACTTTGGTCAAAAAGTAACTAATATCAAAGTTCTAAAATGAACTTTTTCATTTTCTAAACTTAGTTTGTCCAGATAGAGTCATAATTCAGAGTGCAGCCAGACCCCAACTTCCTCAAAGGGCTGGAGAACACCTGGATCTACATGCACCAAGGGATTATGCTGCAGTTATTTCAGAACTTTGCCTAATATTCTGACATTTCACTATACTGATGAGGAATTTCTAGGACGCTAATTGTTAGGAACTCCTTGTATCAAGTACTTAATGTTTAATGCTCTATGTTCCCAAGACGGGATGGAGAGTTGTTCTGAAGATCAATCAGCTTAGTTTAGCAGCAGGGCCTGGGAAGAAACACCAAGGTAGTTAAGGTGTGATGACTGCCTTCAGGGAGCGCCCCACCTAGAACCGCACCGTGTAGCAGGAGCCACAGCCATGTGGAGCTCCAAGGTGCTGGAGTAGTGAGGATGTGGGGGAAGAAAGTGTAAGATCTGAGAGATTAGTAATACAAAGGAGTGTAAAATCTCTCAATTACTTGGTCACCTTGATTATCTATTGAGGTGATACATTTTTATTAAGTTAACATATTTTATTAAATTAATTTTGCCTGTTTCTTTTTAGTTTTTTTTAATGTGGCTGCCAAAAAATTATGATTATGTATCATATTTTTTGAGGGGAAGTTTTGATGGAGAAAATAAAACAGAAATAGCATTTAAGTGCAAAGGCTGGAGAGACTGTCCTTTAGGAAATTATAAAAGGGAAAGGAGGCAAAGCCACTCCCTCTGGGGTTGTGCACAAGGGCGCTGCAAAATATATTACCTGAAAAATGCCTAGAGGTGCTGTGTGTTAGGGTGAGGAACCGGGCTGGCTGTGTAAGTTGATCACTGCAGCATTTTAGCCTCCTTACCCATACAGTGGGGGTGACCCTGGGACCTGCCTCCAAGGACCGCCAGGGTTAACTGAGCTGACCCATGCCCATCGGCCCCACGCAGCAGCGTGGGGTGTGCAGTATGAGCTCCAGAACCACTGGTCACTGCTGTCCCTCCTACACAAGCTCCAGGATGACAGGGACCACTCCTCCGACACTCTCTGCTCCAGATAATCCTTTACATGGGGCCCAGCACTAAACACGAGCCATAAAGTATAGACCAAGGCAGGGCGGGCAGGGAACTGCACACATTCACTGGTTCCAGATTACGACGAGGGAGAGCGCAAATAGCAGGGGAGGGCAGTGCTTGGCCTGGCTGAGCAGCCTCCCGACCTCCCTGTCCCAGAGTCACGACAGCCAGTGAAAACACCAAGAAGGGACCAGCAGTCCCGCGCGTGTGCAGTCGCGCTCCCCATTACCGTGTTTCACATTGCAGCTCGCAAATCTACCCGGCACGTGGTGAAAGCCTTCTGAGGCAAGCCGCCAGGCTCATTCAAGGAAGTCAAGCCACAGAAACAAGGAACTAAGAAGGCTTACAAAATAGTATCTGTAGTGGTAAGACAGAGGTCTTAGTTGTCTTTTATTTCAAATATTTCCTAGGCTGTGTTTTTACCCCAAGTATACGCTATTTTATAGTTGGAGAAAAGAGACAGGAGAAGGGTAAGAAGTTAGTTCGTCCAGATAGAGTCATAATTCGAGTGCAACCAGACCCCAACTTCCTCGAAGGGCTGGAAAACATCTGGATCTACAGGCACGGAGGGATTACGTTGCAGTTATTTTGCAACGGCTGGAGTCTGGATGTCTTCATTTCCTGCTTCTCAGCAATTTGAAATTGAGTTACTTTGTCTTTCTACGCCCAGGTTTCTAAAATGTAAAATTAAGAGATAAACAGTACCTACCCCAAAGGGTTTATGAAGCCTTAAACAAGGAAAATATGTGTCACCTTTTGCGAGCTCCACCACTACCTGAACATCCCCTGTGCTTGGACCCAGGAGGGCGCAGCAAGCAGGGACCTGACGCTTCCTGTCCTCCCACAGATTTCTGAGGCCAGTACAGCCGCTGAGCCTAACGTCCTACCTACGTATTCTCGATTGCTAATAAATGAATCAATTGGGTCAAATTATGGAAGTATTTACCTGCTAAGGAATTCATGTGTTTCCTGCAAACACTTCGCTTCTTAAAAACAAAGCTATACTAAACAGAGATTGTTCTTCGGCTTCTTAAATTCAGGGTCATCATAAGGAAACGAAGACCAAGGTACTGGACACTTCCACCTCAAACACACACCCCTTCCAAAAGGCAGGGCAAGAGCTGAAGGGAGGATGTGTTTTGAAGAGCAGACAATGAGACCCAGGGTTTTCTGGATGTGGCACGGGTGGAAGGAACAAGTGGCTGAGAATGGACAAAGAACAAGCTAAAAATAAAGCTCAAATAAGCAAGGGATTTTCTGAGACTGGAGTTCTGTAGAAGATTCAGTGTCAACTGCTGGTCAAGCATGAAAAAATCAGAAGTGTAAAGCACCAGTCAAGACTAGCGTAAGGTGAAGAACCGGAGACCAAGAAGGAAATCAAGGAGGAATAAGTTGAAACCGCAGTTTTTGCAGCCATTCACTCAGCAAATACTTGTGAAGCACTCTCTCTGTGCTACAGATTAAATAGAAAATAAGAGAAGCAAAAGAGCCCTTGTGTTGGGGGGTGTCTTGGTCATTTTCTTCATCATTAGGACGAAATACCCAACACCCACAGCTTAGAGGAGGAGAGAGTGATTTTGGTTTACACTGCAGAAGCTTCAATCCTTGTGTGGTTGGCTGGCTCCAGGCACCGCGGAAGGGCCTTGGGGGAAGAAAGGCTCTTGCGTCATGGCTGCCAGGTAACAAGACAGAGGGGTCCAGGAGGGAGAGGAGAGCCTCCAGGTCACACTCTCCGCAGCCCTCGCCACCGACTAGACCCACCTCCTGAGCACCGGCTCAGCTGTGGCACGCTCATGCTCCAATCACGAGCGGACGCCCTGTCTGTGAGTGTCTGGGCCTGTGGAGAGCGCTTGTCCCCATCTTCCCTTCTCTGGCCCTGCCATTCTCTGCTACCTGGCCCCCAGGATCAGAGCAGCCCTCCTCTGCTTTGCCCCTCTGTCGTGATGATCCCTCCAGAGAGCCAGCCACCCTCGAACTCAAGTCTCTGAAACCAGAAGCCAAAATCCACCTCTCCTCCTTAAGGTCTTGAGAGTCAGGCATTTGGCCCCACCCCGGGAAAGATGACTAACGCTTATAAATATTTGTTGAATAAATGAATAAAATTACAGCTCAGAAAACCAGTACTTCAAGAGGTGTGTGCTTTCCCAAGGTCATGTAGCAGGCAGAGCCTAAATCTGAACCCAATTTTATGATTTCTAACTGCTACTAAAAAATTTTTGGTGCTCTCCATTGTTTAAAGCTGCAGAGTCAAATATCTGGCATGCCCCCCTCCCAGGCAGTGCCAATGGCCAAGGACGAGGTCTGATGGGTGCACACCTTCCAAACCTGCTCCCCTCTGTCCCTGGACAGAAATATCCCATGCCTAGGAAGTCATTATGTCCCAGGGCACTGTGTCATGGATTTCTTCTCCCACAGCTTTGAAGAAGAGCTCAGACCTGGAGAAAGCCATTGCTACTGCTGCTCTGGTCTTCAGAAACTCTTCTGACCCTGATGGCAAACTTGGAAGAGCTGCTGCAAAAACTCTGCTGCAGGCCCAGTTCCAGAATTTCACACAGGTAGGAGATTGAGGGCCACACCACAATGGCTGGCCCAGGAGCCAGCAGCTCTAGGTCATTACCATTGTGTCACTTCAACCAACAAACATTTACTGATCCCCGCTCTACACCAGGCAGTGAGCTGAGTGCCAGATGTAACGCAATGAAAAGCTAACAGCCCAGTAAAGAAATATGCTGGAAAAGCGATCAGAAATATTTGAAGGACATGAAGAAATAGGGCATGCAACGAGAGTGAAAGGAAGGGACCGTTCTAGGGCAAGCAGTCACAGAATGACTCTTGGAAAATCGGGATTTAGCAAAGAAGTGAAGGGAGCTCAGCATTCACTAGGCAAGAAGTAGTGGGAATGGTGTTGTGCCAAGCAGAGAGAATGGCAGATGCACAGGCCCAGAGGCCAGCAGGAGACTGGAAAGGTGAGAACAGTACTGGTAAAAGGCGGGGGTAGGGCAAGTTATAGCTCAGTGGCTCAAGCACCTGCCTGGCCAATGCAAGGTCCTGAGCTTGATCCCTCATACCACAAAGGAGGAGGAGGAGGAGGAGGAGGAGGAGGAGGAGGAGGAGGAGGAGGAACAGGAGGAGGGGGGAGGGAAGGGGGAAAAGGAGGGGAAAAGGGAGGGGGAAGAGGAGGAAGAGGAGGGGACTAAACCCTTGTGAGAGGCACGGTTAGACAGGTCCAGAGAAGTGACATTCTACAGCTGGGGAGCAGGGCAAGGCAGAAGAAAACACACTAACTGGGAGCAAGCGAGGGTGGGGCAGGAAAGGTGTAACTATGGAGATGCAGCCCAAGCAACAGAGGATGAGCGCAGGGCCAGAGTGGTGAGGAGGAGGAAGACAAGTAGAGGAGACGTTTGGGAAACAGAATGAGCAGAATCTGAAAATGGAGTAGCTGTGACGCTGGAAACATCGGAAGAGAAATGCAGCAGTGACGTTCCCATTCCTGAGGGAAGAAGAAATGAGAGGTGTCGCTCCACTCCCAGACAGGGCGAAGCCTGTGGTCAGCAGACTTGAGGCAGGAGAGCAGGGAGGAGGGAGGAAGGGATGACTGCCTTAGGGAGAGTCCACCTGGAAACTGCCTTGACACGTTGTGGGGGGGGGGAGAGACAAGAAGAAACCAATGGGAAGCCTTGACACTTTCAAGCAGGGAAATGAAGACACCAATGGGAAGCCTTGACACTTTCGGAGGGGCCATGAAGACACCAATGGGAAGCCTTGACACTTTCAGAGGGGTCATGAAGACTCCAATGGGAAGCCTTGACACTTTCAAGCAGGGAAATGAAGAGAGCAGCGGGATGTGTGAGCAGAAGGCTGGCCCAGACATCTGCGTGTGAAACACAGAAGAGTCAGCAGTACAAAACAGCCACTGGGGGAAGGGACTAAGTCATGGCCGCACCTTTCTCAATATTTATCTTTAGCCTACATGGGCCTACAACATACAGTATCATTTCCTTCAAGCTTTTTCTTTGCACTTTCTTCTATACTTAAGTATGTTTACTTATAAGAATACTTCATCATCTTCAACTTTTTTGTGAAACAGAATTTTTTAATTTTTTTAAAGAGAATACAAAAACTAGTTTAAGAAAACATTAAAAATACAGAATTTCACTAAACAAAATGATAGGAATTCAACAATGGTGGTTATATTGCATGCTGTCTTCAAATTAGTTCAGCATGAAAAGTTGGTCAAAAATTAAAAAGAGAGAAAAAAATGTAAGCATTAATTGTTTCAACAGACCAGCAGATATAAAAGTGGAAGATTATAGTGAAGGACTAGATACATAACTGTTCATTCTAACTTGATATTTAGTCTTACACCCTCTAAAGTTGCATTACATTTTACCATCCACATTTGTTCATATTTTAGAAAATACTGGCCCGGGGGGATGAGCAAGAAATAGAGAAGGCTCCGTGGGAGCCCCAAGCACCAGCATCATTGGTGGACAGAGCAAGAAAAGATACAGAAGCTGTCCCTATATCCATTTTGAGACATAAAAGATAACTATGCTCACGTATGTGTATGCATCTCTCTCTCTCTCTCTCTCTCACACACACACACATACACACACACACACACACACTCACTCAGCTTAAGTCTGCCAAGTTACATGAGATGTCCACAACAGGGCAGAGCTGGATCAGGGCACAGCTTCTTGTGGATCTAGGATTGGTCCAAGTGTGGGTCTGCATGCGTGGCTAGTGTAGGGTGGTTAGGCAGGTAACCGAAAGGAAATGCGAAGACGGCCATCTATCTTTGGGGAATGGGGTCAAAGGTTATCTACTCTTTTATATAAACATCTTTCTAAAGATTCTAAATTATACATGCATCATTTTTTAAATACTTTTAAGGAAAGATTATTTGAGGCCATACAAATTAAACAGAATCTGGCAAGAGATGAAAAGTTTGAGGGGATCTTTGAAGAAAGAGTGTGTTAACAGAGCCTGTAGTATCCCCCTGCCTCTGTATCCAGAACAAATGGCCCAGCCCAGAGAAGAAGAGCCCCTGTTCCAAGGGCCCAGAAAACCTCCAAGGGCCTTTTCAAAGCCTGGAAATGAATCCCTCATCTTGGCAGAACAGAGCACACTTGTGGAACCATCGGAAGGAAGCCCTGGACCGGTCTTCAGGAGAGGTCTCTTCAGCCTGCTGTCCCCAGGGCAAGCCATGCCCAAGAAAGGCAGCAGTCTGTTCAGCACACACCATGGCTTGAGTGCAGCAGCACCCCTGAGACGAGCGGCGGCAGAAGGCAGAGCCAAATTTCAGGGGACCCCAGGGGCAGTCACGCTGGGACAACCTCAGCATCAGTGGTGGTCGTTTACACACCAAGCATGTAGAGATATGCCAGGTGCTGCCAGGCCCGTGGCATTCCCTCGGGCAGGTGTGTGCCCTCCAGTCGGTGGCAAAGCTAGAAGCCCACTTCCCTCCCAACTGGGCTTCCACCCGAATCTGCTCTCAGAGGTCTCTGGTAAACTGCACCAGACCTTTCAGCTGAGATGTAGGCCCCAAAGGGGACGCCTTCTTCATAGGGCTGGACATAATGCTGGGGCCCCTAACACCCATCACCAGCCAGATGTAATGGAAGTCACACCGACAGGCCTGCTAAGAAGATATGAAAACAGCGACTGGCCACACCCCAAGAGGACTCCGCCAGCTCTGTAAACTTACACTCTGCAGACAGAAGAAGGAGGAGGAGGAGGAGAAGAGAAGGAGAAAAGAAGAGGGAGAGAGAAGAGCCAAGCCTCCCACCCATGAGGCCTTCAAGGAATGAAGTGCCTGCCCACTACAGTAGAAAATGCCTGTCTTTGTCTTGGAAACGCACACTTTCCAAATAGCAGCAGCTGTCCTGGAGGGAGCACACAGAGCCCCTTTATCCCTCTCCATGGTGCAGCTGGGTCTCCAGCCTAGAGACGCAAGAGAGGATCTAAGCCCAGGAAAGGGACGCGCCATCACTCAGTCACCTCAGTCCCTGCTGCGGTGCATCTTCACAGCTAGCAGATGGACAAGCATTTGAAGCTGAACGAAAGAAAACACAGTTCAGTATAAGAGTGAATCAAATGACCTTTGTGTTTTGAATGTCACAGCTCTAAACTGTACTTTGAAACTGAAAAACCTTTGCATTTATGTGCTGTCCATATGCTTTCCTTCGATGTGTTTGTCAGGACTATGAACTTAGATTTGATTTAGTATCTCACAGTAAATGCTGAGCAATCTTCCAAAAAGCACGCTTTCTTTAAGCATAGTTTATTCTGTATTTTTGGATAATCTTATAGTTCAGAAGGATACAGAAATGACATCTCCCATAACAAAGAGATTGTAGTCCGAAAAGCTGAAAGCATAGAAATGCCTGTGCTCAGTGGAAGGCCGGATAGCCTAGCAACTGAAAGCATGGGCTCTGGAACTGGGTAAGTCAGCCCACAGACGTTGGCCCTGCGCCATGCTCTGCCAAGCTCAGGGACATTTCCAGGATCCTCAGCAGTGCTGCGTCTCTAGAATGGGACTGGGACTAACACCCAGCACTCAGCAAAGCCACCGTGAGATGTCAATCAGATAACCCACACACGATTTAGTACACGGGGCTGGCTGGTAGTGCCCGTGGCCGCTTGCCATGTTGTCAGTGCTCATAACAGGTGTATTTTCGCTTATGATCTACAAAGCCAAGGTTTACAGAGCAAATTGGGCTTTTATTTCTTCTTCCTTCTCACAGGGACAAGAATCCAAGTCATCCTACCGAGAGGTCCTTTCTGAACTTGATGAACACGCAGAAAATAAGCTGGATTTTGAGGACTTCATGATCTTGGTGCTAAGCATCGCTGTCACGTCAGATCTGCTACAAGATATATGGAGTGTTAGAAGTACGAATTAAACAGCTTGCTGTGCGCAGTTAGATAAATATGGGAAAAGCTATCCAGTGATTGAAGGGTTTTCCGTCTTCTCTGTAATGCATTGCGTCTGATTACACATCAGGGGCAGGTGACTGCTGAAATCCAGAACACAGTATAACTCCACAAGCTCACACACACTCTTCGGAAACACACAACACTCAAAAATGCTCGCCTCTCGGGGAGCTGATACGTTACCACACGTCCACTGGACACCTCTGACGTCAGGTTGCGCTCTCTGAATCAACAGTAACTCACAGCAGTTTTCTTAGAGACACTGAGCCGCTCGCCCCTTGACCACTCATTCACTGACGTTTTTAATCAACTGCAAATATGGTATATTTACAACTCTGAGACAGGCCACAGAACACTGAAAGAGTTCATCTTCTGACTTGGGTCCGAAGGTCAGAGAAACCTCACTGACACTCTACTGCCAGCAAAAACCAGATGACCAGGGGCCGCTATGTGGACGCGAGTGGGGGGCAAGCATGCCCATGAAAGGCACAGAGGACTTCCCAGGGGACAAGAATGTTCTCGGTCCTGGCTGTTGAGGAAGTCACACCAGTGCCTGCGTTATTTGTCAGACTCTTTAAACTCACACTACACAGTGAGCTTTACTGAATGGGGATGGTGAATCATACATAAATAAACCTGGCATGAAAAATAAACCCCACTATCCTTGGAACCCAAGTGTGCTCTAACCAACGTGGTTCAGCTTGTGCCTCACAGGCCCACACCCTCCACGGCACCTCCTCTGTTCCTGCCTGTAGAGGTAAAACACAACCACCCTGGGCCTTGCCAGATGCTGCAGGCTTCTGTGGGGAAGCTCAGCAGGGTGTGAGGGGCAAACCAAGGCTCCCGGAGAGGACCCGGGCAGTAGCCACGGCCACGAGGCCACAAGTCATGCACGTGCACACAGACCCTCCTGCACAGCTCCGCCAACGGCTCCTAACACCTCAGTCTCCACAGGAAGAAGAGAGGTTGTGAGTGACCAGGAGGGCACTGGGATCATCAGGTAAGAACTGGAGGGTAGGAGCCCAGATCCAGGGAAGGAGAGAGGTGAATACGGGTCGGGAAGGAGGGACCACACGCTCAGGCCCTCCTCCCTTTCATCCTGTGCTGCTATGCTCTGCAGAGGGCCTGTCACCTCCCATCCGCCACACTTCTACCACAGGCTGAGGCCCTGAGAAAGCTGAGGAGCAGGGACCGCTGCCTTCTCCTTGTGGGAGTTACAGGCGGGAAGACACACGTGCAAACATGACGGCTGGCGCCGTCCAGGATCGCCGCTCTGCCAGGCACTACATGCCTTTGCACTTCCTGACAGCCGAGTGCGGCCAACTGAGCTCAGGTTCTGCAGGCCATTTCCAGCTGGGAGCGTTACAGGCCCGCGCCACCAGCCTGCCTCCTGGTCATGAAATAGGCCCCAAGGAAGCTGCACACCGGCCTGGTCCCTGAGGGTGGTAGGCAGTTTGGAGCAGAACCCCAACCTCTCAGGGGCACCTTACTCACCCTCACATGGCTCCCCAGGAGACGCTGGGTGCCAAAAACAATGAACATGAAACAAACTGCTGTGGCTGGGAAGGGCAGTGGGCCACAGGAACGGACACCGACACGTTCCAGCTTGCCCGTCGAGTACCTAACAGAGACTCCTGGGACGCCGTCCTCGCATCAAAATGCCTGGGTACCAAATCCAGTGAGCTTCAGAGTAGCAGTGTCCCAAAGAGCAGACGGTGCTTAAGGGAGAGATACATCTTGTTTAAATTATTATAGCCTTCCAAGTCCTCCTCTCATTTCCTGTTTTCTTCACAGTCTAATCCATGCACTAAGAAAACCCCTCCCAAAGGGATAGCGCCTGGTAATGGCTCCATGTCTGGGGAGGAAATTATTTCACCCAGTTGTGTTCCAAATCCCCCGAAGCCCAGCTCCTCCTGCGCCCTGTCCTCGCTAAGCCGCAGGCACTGGCGCAAGACCTCGGGCCACAGATGCATAAGACCCAAACTGCCTCCATCCTCGCCTTAGCAGGGGGTAAATGTGCTTAGCAGAAGCGTGTAAACTCAGTTATTTACTAAAAGAGAAGCAGATTAAAGAAAATTATGTATGCCCGTGTTTCCAAGTCTTCTTGCCACAAACTGATTGTCTAGAACCTGGTAGAAAAAGAAAGCAGAATAAAGTTCCATCTTGTTTCTTTCCTTTCAATACGAGGATGACCTTATGGGCCCACGGGCTTCACAACAGTAGCGACTCGTTTGACCTCCGGAACCGCCCTGTGGAGCAGGCACTGGCACTGGAGCCCCTCACGGCCCCCATCTCACAGATGAGGCAACAGAGGCGCAGAGGTCTGGATTTTTCCCAGAGTCTCACCATGAGTGGGACTGGGAGTTCTCCGCCCTCCTTGAGGGCAATGCTAATTTTGTTTTAATATTAGATCTTATTGTGAGCAATAATATTATAACTCGACAAAAATAGCCACACACATTTCAGGCACCGTGCAAGAGGGAGCAGTACCAGCTGGGCCTGGAGAACCATTTGGCATTCCTCAAATAGAACTCCGTGGGCTGTCCTCCCTCGAAGCCCTTTGTGTCTCACTCACAAGTAGCTGAATGTGGCAATCGTGCTGACCAACGGAAAGGTCAAATTCACACCTTTCAGAGAGAGAAAAAGGAGTCGGGCCAATGGCGTGACGCAGAGACTTGGAGCCGTTCCAACCCTCTGGGCTTCTGCGAAGAACTTTCACAGCTCTGTCCCAGATGGAGAGTCACGACCCACTGGGAGGGACATCAATTACCAAATCTATTTTAGCCTGATGGAAAGAATGAAAGCAGCTAAAGGACGTGTACATGCTGCAGCGTCATGACAGACAGGGCCAGGGAAAGGGTGCCGAGGCTCGAGACCTCGGGAGTGGCACTTCTTGGGTCAGGTCCCAGGACCACGAAGTCGCCTCTGTTTGAAAGGCGCCATATGGAGCACGTTAGGTCTCAGCTCAGGTGAGGCCGCGGTGCGAGCCTGCCTCGGGCTTCCTGGTGGCAAGGAGCAAAGCCCCAGTCACATACGCATGCACACGTGCATGCGCAGAGGAAAGCAGAATGCGCGTGTCTATAAACAAGGTGCAGGACTACAACAAAGTGAGAGGGCAGCAAGTGCACACAACGGCCCCCAAATATGGGGACAGGAATAGAAGGCAAGTGCAGGCTTATTCTCTTAGTCTGTCTTTTCCTTTTCTTTTTTATAAATTGCATTTGCACAAACTGAGTATGTGGAGCAATGGGCTGAACTTAGGCATATTCATGCACGCGCATAGCGTGCTTTATTGTGGCCCTTTCCCCTTCCCCCACACCTTGTTCCTTTCCTGTCCTCTAGCAAGTTCCTTTCCACTTTGCTGTCATTGTTTTAAATTTTCTTTCTGGAGACCACAAATGAGCCGAAGCATGACCCCTGACTTTCGGAATCTGGCCTACTCCACCTGACACGGCCATGTCCAGGTCCATCCACTCTCCTGCGAATGACATGACTTGACTCCTCTATACTCTTGGTGGGGTGTAAGTTCGTACAGCCGCTACGCAAATCAGAATGATGTTCCTCAGAAAGGTAAAAACACTGCTCCCGTCTGACCCAGCTATGCCACCCCCACTGTAATCCTGAACAAATTAAAGTTGGCATACTAGAAGGGTACCTGCGTGCCTGTGTTTATTACCGGACAACTCACAATAGCTGAGCTTTTGGAACCAGCCTTGGTGCCTGCTGACAGATGAAAGGATAAAGAAACGCGGTATCTCCGCACAATGGAGTGTCATTCTCTTAATTCTTCCTAACTTGCCCTCTCTCTCTGCTCCTCTCTGCACGTGGTCATTACTTTGCAGTGTCTTCCTCTACCTCAGTCTCCTGGCCAGTTCTCTCTGCTATGTCGGCTGGCTGATTTCCTCTTCAAGTGCTCGGCAGACATTCCATAGCACTCAGAGGCCCAACGCTGTCCTCAGGACACAGATCCCAACTGGCTGAGTGAGCAGAGGCGGCTCCTGAGCCTATGGCCAGGAGACAGAGAGGCCACGTCCCCACTCAGCAGGCACAATGGCAGCTGAGTCCTCAGACAGGACCTAGGCAAGTTCTGAGAGAAGGAAGAAAGAAGCCGGGGAAAACAAATTGATGGAGGAATCTACAATCTCTAGAACAAAATCTACAACTCGCTTCTCAGATACAGGCTCAGCAGTGGAAAGTTTCATTTGTTATTCCAAAAGAAACCTTTTTTGCACTGTCACTGAACAAAAGACACAAACCTGAGTCTCCCTGGGAAGTAGTCCTCGATTAATTACAGCTAAGATGTTCTTATGCAAGGGCTGCGGCACCCTCGCAATTAGCTGAGCGAGACAGAAACACACCCGGCCCAGATCCCCTAATTTTCTTCATTTTAACACCCAAAGATGGGTCCAAGTAGGATCAGGATTTGGGCTTTAGTCGTCTGTGAGAAAGTGGGAGAGGGCTGGATGCAAGTCTTAGGCATGCTGGTCACAAGTGACCTCTGGTACAAGTGCAGCTACCGAGAGCTGCTGGGATCCGCCCCGAGAACAGCACATACCAGATCGGGCCAGGCAGAACCCCCAAGAAATCTGCGCGGTCATGTGTTGCACCTGCTTTATTTCTACAGTGTCAGTCCAAGCTACCTGGTTGATTCAGATCTTTCTCTCATCTTTAAGTGGGTAAAACTTTTAAATAAACAAATTCTTCAGGTGGCACAGCAATTAAACAGAATTTTGAGCATGCTTTATTGTGACTAAATTTTTTTTAAAAAAATAAAGCTTTCCTTGAGAAGCACCTTGTACTCCTTTAACAAATTGTCAATTCTTTATCCACCACTTCAAATTTCAAGAGCTTCTACCACTCAGAATTTTTTCATACTTATTTGGTGATAAAACATGAGTTAGAACCCAGGAGAAGCCATTTGCTGTCTTTATGTCCCCAGCTGAGTGGGAGTGTTCACAGTATGTGGCACAGAGCTGTATACACCGTGGAAACTACTCAGCCAGCGAAAAGTACAGATGGAACAGAGCGCGACCGTGGCCCCAGAGCGCCACCGCCAGCTGTGTGTGGCTCTGGAGGGCTCCTCCACCTCCTGTGATGGAGCCCCGTAGTTTTCCAGTACAAATTTGGGATGAGCAAGGGGCCTCTTTTCAACAAGCTGCTGTGAGATGTCAAGAGGCAATTTATCAAAAAAAAAAAAAAAAAAAAAAGAGGCAATTTATCTACTGTTAGCAAATTTTAATAACCATGATTTTAATGAATAGCTGTACTTTATAGAACATTTACTACTCTCAAGCACTGCAGTACGGTCTTTGGCTTAATTCTCCACACAACTGGAGGAAACTGGTACAATCACCTCTGTCACTAGGGGATGCAAGCGAGAGTGGGTGGCTCCCTTGGGCCCCCTGGGCACTAACTGATGGGCCAAACCCAGCACTGCAGCCAGCACAGCTTCCTGCCCCAGCCAGCCTCTCTCCTAGATGCCAAGGTGGGATGCGAGGACGGCCCCCATCATTTAGGGTCCACTCCAAGCTGTATCCGGTTATTCCATAAAACTGGAGGAGGAGAAAAAGCAGCAGCAGTGTTCCGTGTGCTCAAGGCCCAAAGAAATCAGGAAAAGATTCTCTTAATGCAACAACAGAACACATCTCCCCTGCCTCTGCGTCACGTCCTCCCGCTCTCCAGGGATGCGCTCCTCTGGTAGAAGGCAGTGGTATTTTACCTGTGTGTGGCCCAGGCCTGTGGTCATCCTCAGAGAAAGATCAACTGGTAGGAGAAAGGCCATGGAAGAAGGGAAGAAAGAGCAACAGAGCCCTCAGGAGGGAGAGCGCTTTTGCACAACCCTGGCATATGCTGGGGAGTGTGGCAGAGACACCGCAGTGCAGACTAGAGCAGGTTTCATTCCTGGCCTCCCTCCTGTCCCTCCTCTTCAAATCTCAGAGTTTTCCTTACTTAGTAAAAGGGGGCTCTGTGACCAGATGTCCCCTAAAATCCCTTCCCACTCTCCTATTCTTTCATGCAAAGCAAGATGTTTTAAAAAGAAAATTAGAGCAAGATGCCAATGTACATATGGGTAAACCCCAGCCCTTCAAAATCTGTTTCTCTTGCTCCTTTCACCACCCTGTGACCCTGCAAGTCTGCGGCCCAGCCCAGCAGGCCGAGGACGAGACACTCTTAAGCAGCTAAAATCCTCAGGGGGAAATGGGGGCAAAGCAGGCAGGGCCTTAAGACGTTTTAGATGAAAATACGCTTTATGTGTGCCTCAAAAGGGCCACAGAGTCCAATAACTCCCGCAACCATCTACCACCTTGTCAGGTCTTGCAAAGGAAGAGCCCTGCCTGTCTGATTATGGAAGCTGCGACACCGGAAACAGTGCCTGACCTGTGCTTGGTGCTCAGTGGCTATCAAGTGACCGAATGGCAAGCGAGTCTCATTGAATGAGTATAAAGGAGAAGAGGAACTGATTCGCTTAGAGCAGGCCAAGGTCAGGCTGAAGAAAGAACACACAGGCGCTGTCACAGTCACTTTTCCTGTTGCCAAGACACAGTCCCTCACACCCATTACTTGGAGGATGACAGTTAACTTTGGCTCACAGCTTCCAAGGCTTCAGCCCACATCTGGTCAACTGGATCCAAGGCAGACACGGCCTGGTGGAAGAGTGGGAGGACAGAAGCTGCTCACGACATGACAGCCAGGAAGCTGAGGGAGAAGGGAGAAGCCCAGGGGGAGACACACCCTCCTAGGTTGGCTCCAGGTGACCAGACGCTTTCAATCAGGCCCCACCTCCTGATGCCACATTGGACTTAATCCACTTATGAACAGAGTGCTGCCACAATCCTATAATCCTATCACCTTCCAAAGCCCAGCCTCTGAGTACACGAGGATCGGGGAACATGCCCGACAGAAGCTGTGCCAGGGTGTCCTATGGCAAGTGAGCGAGGTTGTTCTGATCTTAGGCTGAATGGAAGGTGTGATTGGATCAAGTGGGTTTAAGATTCCATTCACAGGGCCAGCGAGATAGCTCAGCCATTAAAGTGCCTGCTTAGGCAAGCTTAGGCAAGTGCAGGGACTGCAGTTTGATCCCCATTACCACATGCTGCTCCATCCCACCCCCAGTGCAGGCTGAGCCAGCCACAGAGACTGGGCATAGCGGTGCACGCCTGTAATCCCAGTGCTGGGGAGGCTGAAAACAGGAGGATCGCTATGAGTCCAAGCTGTGTAGTGAGCCCTGTAACAACCAAATACATTTTTTAAAAAAAGATTTCATTCACTCTATTTTAGCTCAGAACACACAAACAAGAGGTTTTCGGCTTTAGAATACTGTCAAGATTTAAAGGCAATGGGAATAAGTTTTCTTCCTCATCACCTAGGTCTCAGTGGTGCCCACACCAAGTAAGAAATCCCCCAGGGTCGAGGACTCCAGAGCCAGGACCACCTGCCAACAGTGCCCCTCTGAGAAAAGTCCCCTGAGCACCTGAGAAACCTTCTGTTTCTTACTGATGTTTGCGTCTCGAGCCAGCCTGGCCATTTTTTTCAAAACACCTTTTTATTTATAAGACAAAGCCACTGCAAAATGGAATGGCTCTTACATGAGTTAGGTTCACCAACCTCACCTGATTCTCAACTCAGTTTCTTGATCTTTCACCTTCAGGGTGCACTTTGACCCCTCAACACTCACAGTCTGGGCAGGGTGACCTTCTGCTGTCCGTGGAACCAGTGGCCTTGGGGCAGCAAGGGCTTGCTTTGCTGGTGAGGCCAGGCACCCCTGGCGGCCTGTAAACACGCGGAACTGACTGCTGCCTCACAATCTCTTCAGTCTACAGGTGGCTGCGGGCCTCGTGAAAATCAATAATGAAATTAAAGGTGGAAAAAGCAGAGCCACAAGGTTCCTAAAGATCTTTCATTTCTCTGACACTTTGTTCTTCAAGGAAAGGGTTTTGATTCCCCGAAAGAAAGCTCGCGTGGGCCTGGCCTCCTCACACAGGTGCTGACCAATCCAGAGCTCCCAGCACTCACTCCCCCTCTGAAATCAGGAAACGGGGAGAAGACGAAGAGGGAAAATTTCTAATCCCTGGAGTCCGCACCAGGAGCAAACTGGGGTTTCTTGACTTTTGGAGCCCTTGTAGAAATCAAGCTGGAGATGGCTGAGGAGGCTAAGAAGGAAACCAGCTTCCCCCGAACAGAATCTCTGCTCTAAGCTGATGTGGACATGTTTCAAAAGCGCAGGAACGGCGTAGCCGTCATTAGTTTTGAGAGTGCCATCCCAGAGGCTAACAGGCTCGTGACTGGCGCCCCTACAGCACGCGTTCGGTCCCCATCTACTCTGACCCGCCTGCGCCATGACGTCCAAGCATTTAGATACCTTGAGTGTCATCTCCAAGACTAATGGCGTGGGGGCCCTGCCACGTCCCTCTGTCCACATGAGGTGCCATCGGTAGCACTGGGACAACCGCTTGGCTCGGGTGCGTGTGTCTCTTGTCTCTGGGGCACAAGCAACTTGCAGTCCGGAGCAGGTACCACGTGAGCGCGCAGCGGAGCTGGGCCTCCCCGGCGCCCCTTCGCACCCACGACAGCGGTCGTCCTGGGTGAGTCCCACACCAGCCACGAAGGAGGATGGCGAGTCCGTCGAGGTTGGTCCTGAGGTCCCCAGTGAGGCTGGGCTCCACGTGGCCGCGGGAGCAGCCTCCTCGCCACGCTCCTACCTGCCCGTCTCCTTTCCTTGGTGCAATCTCCCAAGGCCTTCATTTTCTCTTACTAAAATTCGCTTCGGACATAATGCCTCGCCTACCTCTTTCTTTGGGGTCTGCTGGAAGGAGGAATCCAAATGAGAAGCTCTTCCGCTGACACCTAGCACGAGAACAGTGTTCACACGGTAGGACTCCCTCCTCTGGCGCTGAAGAGAAGCGCGGAAAGAAAGAAGTCGGCCAACGGCCGGCCGGCGAGGAGCGGGCGGAGACAGAGCGGCGCTTTTATCGCGTGGGCAGGGGCGGAGCTTACATGGGCGGTGCCCATGGTAACAGGCGCTGATTGGAGGAGGCCCGCGCATGCGCACGATCAAAAGAGGCCTTTCCGGGTTAACTCGGGTAAGAAGCCGGAAGTCTGTCTAGCAGCGCCTGGTGCCGGTTGGTTTGGGGCGCCACGCCCCACGATGAGCCGGTGGGCAGCTTTGTGGGCGCAGACCTGTCAGCGCGTTAGAGACGTTCAGAAAGCAGGCACGATAGATATGTTTTTTTTTTTAAGTTACTCAAGATTATTTCTTTTTTGGCCATAATTTTATTGATAAACAAGTAGCAATGAGACAGGTTCAAATCAAATTGGTAGGACAGTTTCAATAATTAGCACACTGCATACATTCTTCTTAGTGGTTAATTGCTGTACAAGATGTGGACTTGAGATCCTCTTTACAAACACCATTAGAACAAATCATTCTATTCATTAAGAGAATGTAACTATATATCTATCCTAACCACTTTGACTACACAGAAACAAAATGGACATTCATCTGTATACCCTTTTTTTGTTAAGTTCCGTTATTTGAATATTGTAGGTGTGTAAACTGAGCAAAATATTCTAAAACAGTCCAGTATCCCATAATAGTATTGGGTCTTCCACTTAACTGGCAATGTCAGAAATTGTTGACCTGAGTCCCCTACAGCTCAACATAACAGCATGGCTTTACTTCTTATACTTCGTTTTTATACTTTTCTGCTG
>NW_004524786.1:2357391-2381301 GCF_000260255.1 Octodon degus | reverse complement strand
CTTTTCACTTTGTTGGTAATTTCTTTTGACGTGAAAAAACTCAGTAAGAACAGGTCCCAGTTGTTAATTCTTTCAACTGTTTCCCTTTTTTCCTTAAAGTATTTCTTTTTTTTTTTTTTTTTTTCCAGAACCAGGGATTGAACTCAGACCCTTACGCTTGCCAGGGAAGCACTTATTCTACTGAGCCATCAGGCACGATAGATATTGCAAAGGGAAAGAATCACTTCAATGGGAAGGAAAAACTGGGATGAGGAAAAAGACAAAAGAAGGGGAAAAGATTTTTACGTATATGTGCAGGACAGTTTGGATAGTCGTGCTGCCCGTTTCGGCTGGTCTTTTGAAAGGAGGAGGGGTTTTTTTTTATTTTTATTTTTTTATTTCTTATGAGTTTTTTGTTCTTGTAACTTAAATAACTTTAACTTATCTCTTATAACTTTTTTTCTTTCTTTAAACCAGTCTTGCACATTTATATCTGGTAACCCAAACAACTACTTTGAAGGTAACTCTATGCTGTACAGCAGCCATTGTTGAATTCCTATTACTTTGTTTAGTGAAATTTTGTAGCATTTCTAATGTGTTTTTTCCTATTACCATTTTGGATGCTTTAAAAAATAAAATAAAATTTAAAATACAGCACTCATGATATCTACCTGGGAAGACAGAGAAACACTTGAGACATCTGCCTGGGGGGTGGGGAAGTTCCAGGAATTCCTTGCAAGCTTTTGGGACGTGGTCCACAATTAGAGATAGTGGGACAGAGAAAATGGGATCATCCTTTTCTTTGTTCCTGGTAAGGCAGGAATAGGTGTGGGAAGGAAAGGGAGGCGGGAGGGGAGAGCAGGGCGGGGCTACGGATCTGTGCATGGAGGGCTCGAGTGGGCAGAGGATGAGCCCGTGAGTGGCACAGGGAATAGTTATCTGTTTCCCCACCTCACAGCTTACCTCACTATGGATAGAGTGCCCGCACTAGGGGGGTACAGAGGTGCAGCTCCAGATGTCAGGATTGCAGCCCCTCTTGGAGCTGTTGAGCATAAAGCAGCACCTCCTCTACCAAGGGGAAGTGGTGCCTGACACTTTTTATATGGAAAGACAGATTTTACTTGAATTACTGCAATAAAGAAAAGAGATTTTGGTATAGAATTGAGCCTAACTATAAACTCAATAGACAAGGAAGAGTTTATTCAAAACTATTGCAAGAGACAGGCTGAGGCAATTCTGCATAAAACTAGAACAAGTGGGGATTTATAGATAATGTAAATCTATAAAGATGAGAGAGAATGTATATGGAAAATTACTAAGAGGACCTTGGTCGGGTATTAAGGGTTGAGGTACAGGGAACTTGATAGAATGCCAAAGATGGAGGATTGCTGCTAAGCTGGGCTTGACAGGCCATGGACCAGGCCTGACGGAAGCAGGCTGAGGATGCCAGCTGCAGAACTGGACCAGAGCTACGTATACCTCACCCCAACACAAAGGCTGCGGAAGCACTGACATGCCATCCGCGTGATCATCCCCTAAGTGTAAAGCACTTCTAGGTCTTGGAAAGAGAGGGAGAGAGATAGAACCAACACTTGGACTTCTAGAAAGTAGGTAGATACACACTGGAAAGCATATGGCTCCATAAACGGCATGATGGGAAGAACACAGCATGAGCCCAGTATGACTGTATTAAGTTTTTTAAAAACTTTTTGACTCTTCAGATGATATGACATTTTATCTATGGCCTGAAAGTTGAGTAGGTTTTGTCAGGGCAACGAGAATAAAAAATAACATCGTCATACAAGAGTATGGCACTTTCAATATATTGGGGAAAAAAAATTTGATCTGACCCAAATGCAGCATAAGGCAAAGATATGGGGGAGATGTGAAAATTTAAGCTGTACATTGGAGTGAGGCCATATCAGAAAGATTCTTAAGGACCCTGGTAAGAAGGACTGCTCAGGCCCTTCAGTTAGTCAGTAGCTCAGGTTCACCTAGAAGCACACTCCAGGAATTGGAATAAAATTCTTCAGGAGGAGATTTCCACCCAATCCACACAGGGTCCCTGAAGGAGTAGGCCACTACTGTGAGTACCTGGTGCACAGGCCCCTCCTGAGCCCCAGGAGAAAGTGAGGAGCATGCCTCAGAGTTTCCTCAGCCAAGAGACAAGGAAGCTCTGGAACGTTCTCCCAGATTCTGCCCATCGTGGCTGGAGGTCTTCTTGGGAAGGCTCTGACTCAGCTACTCCCAGCTCCCCCTGTGGGTACCACATGAGCCTCCTGGACCAGAAGGGGAAGAGCACAAATAGAAAGTGTCTCTGTTCTGATGGAAAGTGGAGCATGGAGGGGATTTGGGCAGCGACTCCTACAGAAGCGTAGTGTAACTTGTGACATGCCAGGAGGGTGAACGTGTTAGCGTGTTTTCCAAGTCTTCTGGCCATGGTCTCCTTTGCAGAGAGCATCCCAGAGGACTGGCAGTAGCTGGGCACTTGCCTAGGCCAGTGGTCCGCAAACTCTCTACAAGGGGCCGTGCAGTGAATGCTTTGAGCTTTGCAGGCCACTGTTCTTGGTCATCACTTTTGACCTCCATCGCTCCATCCCAAAACCAGTTACAGACAATATGCAAACCAGTGACCATGACTGCATTCCAATAAAACTTTATTTACAGACTCAGCTGGCCCCAGGAGCTTCAGTTTTTTCATGCTAGTCTGGGTCATTCCTATAGCTCTGAGCAGCTGTAGGATTCTAGGTCAGGGTGATGGCTTCCTACACACCAGAAACGGCAGTTGATTGATCTGAGACAAGCCTTCCTTGTCCAGGTGGATGTGAGGTAAAGGTGCTCCTGATAGCTCTGTAGCACCATCCCAGCCAGCCCTCAGCAGCGGCCTCTTGGTTTCATTTTTCTCAAGGCCACACTGCGGAAGAAAAGCAACGGAGCCTAAATTTAATTATTCTACTGGCAAAATAAAAATAGTGCTGTCTGATACCAAGAATTTTCTGTGTCACAGGAAGAGAAAGATAAATATCAGTTCAAAATAAGCAAGTCCTGCCCACTCCTCCTGAGGCCTTAAGAGTGAAGTGGAGGAGGCGGGTAGTGGGTCAGATAGCAAGACCCAACACCAGATTCTTTATTAGGCCTTAAAACAGAAGGAAACTATTCCTCTCAGCCATCCAGCCTGCATTCATGAGCTACCGAGGAAATGCCAGGCATTCCTTCCTTCGGTCAATTAGAATATACTGCATGCCCGACATTGTGTTAGACAGAGCCGGCTACATAATTTGTGGGGCCCAGCACAAAATGAAAACACCAAGCTCCTGTTCAGCAATCATTAAGAAGTTAAGAATGTTGACACACTGTTAAACTGGTCATGGGTTTGGCGTGCATTGTAGTCGGCTTTCCCAATTCCGGGACAAAAATGCCTGACAGTGACTTGAGGAGGAAATGACTCAGAGCTCAGTCTGTGGCCCGTGAGCTCCAGAGAAGGACCCTGTTGGAAGGGCACAGTGCCCCAAAACTGCTCACCTCGTGGTGGCCAGGAAATAAAGCAGGTGGGAAGCAGTGCTGAAGAAGAAAGGGACAGGAACCCCCAGGGCCACCCCAAGGGCGCCCAGAGATACAGCCAGAAGTGTGCTTGAATTCCGCGCAAGGCATTGCTTAATCCAGTCAAGTTAACGATGTGATGGGTGGGCACAGTACACAGACTGACAGGTCACATTGTCACCAAGCCAGCTTCGGTGGAAGACGTTGGTGTTGTGGAAATATTACGGGGATACAAAGGACGCTTCACCCCGGAGAAGTCTTCACCTCAGAGAAGCCAGTGTCCAGGAAGGCGAGAATAGGTGCACAGTAAAAGGACTACTGGGGGGCTGGGTAGGTAGCGGTCTAAGCATCTGCTTGGCAAGCACAAGGACCCGGATTCCATCCCCAGTACCACATGCTGTGCTGGTCTGGAACCCCAGATGCACCAGCCTGAAACCAGGAGTGGTGGCACACGCCTGCAACCAGCACTGGGGAGGCTGAAACGGGATCACTATGAGTCTAAGCTGCATAGCGAGATCCTGCACCAAATAAAAGATTAAAAACAAAATTCTTTAATGACTGGGGGTCCATAGCATCCTTGTCAATTCTGTTCCTACTTTCACCCTCATCAGATCCCAAGAGGCTTCTGTGCTCAGTCGCCTCCTGCCTTGTTCTGTGGGCTTCTGACCTGAGCTTCCAGGCCCACTTGGGAGCTCAGAGCATGGAACAGCTGTCACCACTGAGCGTGTGGGACACCATCTCAGCCAGTCCTTGCCTGTGGGGGGCAACGCTGAGGCCAGACTCACACTGATGCTGCACATCCCTGGAGTGTGGAGTCACACCCACCGGCTCCTTCCCTTCCTCCTCTCCACAAGTTCTTCCTGGGAGCATTTTGCAATAGGTTTTCTCATAAATAGATTTTCTTTCCAAGGTCTGCCTTTGGGAAACCCAACCTAAGATACAGGCATACAAGTTACAGGGATATGTCCTGGGTTGAGTGTCATTGTCCCCTCGGGCCCATGGGGAGATTTGGTGGTAAGGATGGAGCCCATGTGACTGAGATGAGCGCCCTGCTGTAGAAATAGGAGACGATTGCGCTCAGCTGTGTGCAGACAGAGCGGAGGCCACCTGCATGCCAGGAAGAGGAAGGAGGGCCCTCGCCAGGGCCGCAGCTGCCGCTCGCTGAGCTTGGCTCCCAGCCCCACGACACTACAGAGTGAGTATCCAGTCGCTCGGTCTGCGGCATTCGGTTACAGCAGCTCAGCCTGACTGGGCCAGGGAGTGAGGCACAAAACAAGTGACAAAGGTCCTGAGAAAGCCGAACACAAGTGGACACAGGACAGATGACAGCAGAGTGCGTGGGTGGTGCGGTCCTAGGCCTGTTGGCACTACACCGAGTCCCAACTGAGAAATGTCATTTCCTGGCGTCAGATGAGTCACGAGAACAGGGAAGACGTGGTGTTTACTGTCTTGTGCAGCCCTCACTCTCCTCAGTGTCCAGGAAGGCAGATCTGATGGCCCCAGATCTCACCTGAGCGGACTGCAGCAGAAGGCAGCCCTGCCTTCGGGCTTCTGGTTGGAGTGAGCCCAGGCCTTGATGATAACGGGGGACTGTAACAAAAGGATGAACGGGCGGGTGGGCAGGAGAAAGAAGGGCTGGCCTCGGTGGGCTCTGCTTGTTGCTATTAGGTGGCTTGACTGTGACTTTCTTGTATACTAACACGGTCCTGCTTTGCTTAACCATGAGGATGTGTTCTAAAAAGTGTTTAGTTCGGTGATTTCGTCCCCGTGGAAACTGCACGCAGTACACTTACCCAGGCGGTGTAACCTACTACACACATACGCTGCGTGGCTCGTGCTGTCATTTACACCTAAGTGGTGGGTTGTCATTGGCCAGACCTGCCTGGTTATACGGAGCGTGACTCTATTTGGGTAAAATCATTCGTTCATCCTCCTGTGCTATTTTTCAGGTTCTCATTCAGTTGTGTAGCTAGGTTCAGAAGTCCCGTGTTGCAGGAGAATGTAGTAGTCACGTTTCTTCCCACAAAGTCATAATCTCTGAACTGTTTGTGCTGTTGGTAAAAGACAATGCTGCCAGGAGGTTGCTCTTGTAAAGAGAAGGAGGCTGCAAGAAGGCTGTTACCAGTTGCCATCACGAGGAGGAGGGACGGAAGACGCTCACAGAGCTTCCTTGCTGGAGCCTGCTCTGCACCGTGAAGAGCCTTCCTGGGACAGCCTGGTGGTGGCAAGCCTGCAAAGCCTTCCTTTCTCCTACTGACTTTTGACCAACGTGCTAAAACATTCGCAGGCCATTACCTGACAGTCCCTTTCTGCATGCTGGAGAGAGATAAAGTAGGGCTTTAGCCAAAGAAATACCTATTTGGGAGGACCAACCCCAGATGGCACGTGGTGTTGTACCAGTCAGAGTCCTCACATGGCCCAGCTAACACAGTCATGCCAGGTGGGGGTGACAGCAGACCTGATGCAGAACAGGGCCAGGGACAAAGAGCAGGTGGTGTAGGAGGGCCCGTGAGGGCTGCAGAGCAGCCTGGCCCCACAGCAGTGGGGAGCCGTGGGGATCTCCTCTGCAGGAAGCAGGACTATCTCCACTGGACAGGCAAGAAACTAGAGTTGACTCTCCTGACCACATGGTTCGGGGGAGGCTCTGAGAAGAAAATATAGGTGGCAGCGCCTGCAAATAACCTTCTCTGCAGATATGCTGCACCTGTCCCGCCCCGTCTCCCCGCCGCTATACCTCCTCCTGCACTCGCTGCGTCTTCTCTCTGCTTATGGTTCTCCGAGCCAGACACACTTTTGACTCTGAGGAGGCGTCATGGAGTTCATCTGGGAGCAGGCCACTCACCCTCCGGTAGCAGGAGCTATGGCTCCCCTGTGCAGTGCTTGCTTCCCCACTGTCACTGCTCTGTGCCCAGAGCGGACCTCTGCCATGCCTGAGTCACCAGGTGACTTGAAGGTCCTGACACTAAAGAATTGACATTAGTTGTATAAGCAGTAATGATGGTGTTACAATGAGTTTTTAAGCACTCTGTCTCTTGTGGTACATACTGAGATATTTAGGACCAAAGAAATATGTCTTAAGGTCAGCTTCCAAATAATGAAGAAGCAGAGCCCGGTATAATGCCACCTTCTCCGTCGTAGGTTGGTAATTACTGAGGCCAGGTGATGTCACTGTAGAGGCCTGGTTACTCTCCTTGAAATTGCCCCTTGTAAGTCTCAGTATCTGCCGAGAGCAGGTGCCTAGCCTCCCCCTTGCGCCCACACGCTCACTCGGCAGGACAGGCATGGAGTGAGCAACGCGTGTGGTTCAGGCCAAGCACCTTGGACCCTGGTCACACCTGGACCAGACCACTGCCCCTCCTGGGACCTCAGCCTCTCAGCTCTTTTAAATAGACAAACTGATGTATGGTTTCTGCACAAACCCGTGACCTTCAGACAACCTCAGTGGGACAGCGCTGACCTTCTGCAGGTTGAATTATCTGTGTGAGGCGTCGGCGCGCCCACCCATTGCATTAGCATCTGCCCAACACCTTGGAAGGCTCTACAGTAGGCCGAGTGCTCGGCCCCGGTGGACATCAGGGAGACTGACCCACGGCCCGTCGTCACTGGGAAGCAGCCCTTCCTTCTGCCACCAACGCCACCATGGAGCCCACTCAAGAAGGCCCTCCAGCCCTGACGGCTCTGCGGAGGAGAAGCCACCCTTTCATCCACCCCTCATGCCCAGTGCTTCCACGTTCCCAGAATGTCCACCCCAACCTCCATGCACAGTGTTAAGCCTCTGGAGCAAGCCCCAAAGACTGCCTCCTCTCCTAAGCAGCTCAGTGGATGGGGAAGGAGGCCTTGAACAGGGAGACCTAGAGAGAGAGGTGCCCCTTGGAGAGTCCCCCAGGCAGCGAAGTAAGTGAGGTTAGCTGTTGGATTTTTCTAATGTCCTTGTGCTTCTTGTAAGAAAAAAAAAAAAAAAAGATACCTGTTCATTATATTTTAAAAATAGCACAAAAATTACATTGCCATCTTACAATGCAGTATTCAAAAGTAACTTTCAGGAGCATCTGCAGATGAGCAGTCCAGGAAAGCCACAAGGAACCAGGGCTCTGAGGAGAAAAGTGTGCTTTCCCCACCCAGAGGAGGCAGGAGGGAAGAAAGTGCTCAGAAATAAGGGCTCGGGCCCACAGGGTGCTCTAGTGAGGGCCAAAGCCGGGCGACTCCACAGCCACTATGAGGAGAGTAAGAACAGTGGCAAGTCAATCAAACTGTCATATGCTATATATGCACATATATACCTGTATGAAAATATATATTACACACGTATGTTCCATCAAATGTTTGGGCAATGTTTTTAAGAAAATTTAATTAATTTAGCCGCCTTCTATACAACTTGTCACACTAACAGTCATCAAATCTTAAAATCCCCTTCCTGGTGCTCCGTCCTTCGCGGTGATTCTCTACTCCTTCAGCTGACTGGTGGCTCAATCCATTTTTGGTCCCGATAACAGAACATCCGAGACTACGCAGTGTAGTAGAGGTTCGCTGGGCTCCAGGGTTGGGAGGTTCGGGAGCCCAGAAGCCTGACACGGACACGTGTGTGACCTAGTGGTGCCTTCCTTTCTGTGTACCAGGGAGCACCACCTCCCATGGAGGACCATAAACTTGAGGCATTTTTAGGTCGATGGATGCACCTCGAGACCATTTTTTAAGTAAAATAATCAGACACGCATGTTTTAATAGCACATTGCTTCTCTTGTGTGAGACGCTGAAAGTGTACATGAGGACCAAAATGAAAAGCAGGAGGAAAATGTTCCAGTGGGAAAGTGAACAGGAGAGGAGAAAGGGAAGGAAGAAAAAAGGGGAAAGAAAGAACGACAGGAACAGCAGACGCCAAGCTTTAGTAAGAAGCAGGGGAAGCAGGGTTGAAGAGAAGGGAGGGGAACGGGGCAAACAAGAACCAAGGTAGCTCGTGCACAGGCGCAAGCTCTGCGACGACTGTGACCCCTGCGGATGTGGGAAGGAGAGGTACGATTTTTTTTTTAAAGAGAAACAACATTAAGGAGACAGCGTGGCAACCTGCAGAGACTTATCTGCTTACAGTACGTAGGTCCGAGAGACTTGAGTCTGAACATGTGAAGAGCTCCTACCAGTAGGTGATAAGAAAATAAGCTATCCAACGGCAAAAACGGGCAGAGGCTTCCAAAGACACTTGAAAAGAAAAGATAGGCAATGCAGGGGCACACGCCACCCCCGTCAGCACGAAGGTGTTCTTTGGCCCTGGAATACTGGGCTTCAGGTTCCCAGAATAGGCACCGTGGAATTTCTTGGAAGTGTCAACTGCTTCGTTAATGAATTCCATGGTCTGACCTTATCATTCAGACCTAAACAAACTGCAAGTGCAGCAGGCTTTATATGCTATGCCCATGCAGCCCAGGTAACTAGCAGATTTTAGATGCACAGCGATATCTTCACGCTGAATCCCAAGCAATTCTGGCTTCACTTGGGTGGGTGGTTTTAGCTACAACTAGCCTGGGACTCTGCAACAGAACTCACCCGCCATTTCTGCTTAGCAATTATGCAAGCTTTTTTCCTCGGAGACTCAAAACTGGCTATGCAAATCCAATTTTTGCCTCTTCTAAATATGCAGCCTCACACCCCAGACTTCTCATTTGTGAGTCTATAATAAAGAAAAAGTAAGCCAAAAGGAAAAGAACAATATTCTCATTTCTGAACTCAATGTAAGGAGGCTTAGCTCACCCCTATGCCCTGAGCCAGGATAGAAGCGATTCCTCATTAGATACAATTAGAATAAACCTTTCTTGAAAGACGGGCTGGAGGCTGGGGGACCTGGATATTTAAACAGAAAGAGTCATTTAGAGGCCATCCTGGGGCTACTCACTGTTAATCCTTAGAGCGCGGACACTGTTTTTCCTATTCTTGCGCAACAGTCCCATTTGCGGAGCGCGTAGCAGGCGCCAGCCCGAGTGCTGCACCCGCCATCCGATGGCCTAGCAGCTCGCTGGCCCAGAGAGCACCCCCTCCTAGCTGCAGAGGATCAGGGCCCCAGGACTCTGCCCAGCTCACAGAGTGGGCGGACAGTGGGGTGTGATTCCAGCCAGGTCGACTGATTCATTCATTTTCTTAAATTCCTTTTCAATTTAAAAACCTTTAATACATCTGGGATGTATTTTAGAGCAAGAGAGGCAACGAGGCATCAGTATGTTATTCTCTAAAAATACGACTAACTGGCCTGTCACAATGTAAAGCGTTACTGTTTAACAGTTTTAATGACGTGGAGAAATAAATGTGCCTGAAGTATGCTGAGTAGAAAACAAAGAAGACGGCCAAGGCGTGTACATAGTGTAAGTGACAAGGTAAACTCTACAGTCACCAATAGGCCGTCACTAGACCTGCCCAGGAGACGGAAGCCTGGCTGATGCGGGCAGCCTGAGATCAGAAATCCAGGCTCAGACGGCGGCGCAGGTGGCTCTGAGTTCTGCGCAACTCTCTCTCACGCCCTCTGGGCGTCCTTGGCCTGGCATTTAACTTTCCTCTATAAAATGAGAATGATAATGTAATCCATCCCGGGAGGGGACTGGAAGGCTTAAATCAGCCGATCTCTGCAAAACAGCACAACGCTTAGCATTTAAAAACACTGCACAAGTAAATGTGCTCAATATGTTAAAGATTGTAACTACTAAATGGTGTCATTATGTGTATTTAATGTTTTCATGTAAATATTGAAAAAATTCAAATCATCTTGTGGTGGTTGCTTGTTCATACTCAGAAATCTAAGCAGGATCTTTTGGCTGGCTGGCTGGCTGGCTGTCACTAAGCTATGACCAAGGGCACTCACACTGAACCGCGCCACCAACTCTTCTTTATAGTTTTTAAGACAGGATCTTGCTGAGTCCCTAAGTTGCCCTAGCGGGGCTCACTCTTCCTCAGCCTTTCCGAGGGCTGGGATTACAGGGGAGTACCACCGTGCTGGGCTCAGATCTAAGTTTACAAAAGTTAAGGCCTTAAATGTTTCACTAATGTCACCATACTCTAAAACCAAAATGGTAAGCTTCCTAGAAGCCTCCTTGGGCTGCACCTTCGCTGGGAGCGCCTCTCTCACGAAGCCACGCTCCTCATTTCCATAAGCTGGTAACGCAGGGCACATCAGAGCAAGCGTTCGTACAAAATGGAACCCTTAAATAACAGATCAGAAGTGTCTGACAGGAGGAAAACAAGAAGCAAGAAATATGAATAAGTTCCAGGTAAATGATCTCTTCAAGCCCTTGAGGTGCTGTGAGAATTGGGAATGTATTATATTGTATTATAATTTATAATTGGATTTTCGGATGTGTTCAGTAATAGGTCTGGTAGCAGGGCTGGGAATTAATCCTCAGCTCATACCTCCTTCCATTACTGAGAAGCTTGCCAAGCTGGACTGCAAAGGAGGTCAGGCCCCCACGCCCCGCTCCTGGACTCCAGGCCAGGTACCCTCGAGCGGGGGCAACTGCTCGGCTAAAGTATTCAGAAATAATACACTTCTCTAATTCTGTGGGCTTCGGATGAAACTAGGGAAGCAGAGATTTATATTTCTTCTGAGGTGACTGGTGAAAAACTCAGCTGCATGCAGCTCGGAAAAAACTGGGAGCAAAGCTTTCCTGTTTCCCTTAACCTGAGTCTGTCGCCGCCATGTGATTGCTGATGCTCAGAAACTCGTCGCGTGGCCAGAAAAGCAAGGGCTCCAGGTCTGGAGTGCGCAAGGCCCCCAAAGCCGCAGGCCCGCGCAGGTGGCGCTGTTGTGAGAGGATCGAGTGGTGGAGGGTGCGCAGGCTCAAGAAGCCGGCTCCCTGGGGTGACCGGGGTCGCCCCTCTTCCGCTCCGCTCCCCAGCACTCCTCCGCCCAGGCCTGGTGCCAAGCCCTTTCCTCCTGGAGCAGGCTGACCGTGGACAGTAGACGTGAGCCTAAGTACACGTCCCTCCTTTGCGCTGTGACTGTGGGGTACCGCGTCCCCCGTGGGGAGAGAGTCTCTAGACACAGGCCCCTGCTGCCGTAGAGAGCGCGCCGAGCCCTGACCAGGGCCCGCTTCCCTCGGCCTTAGGTGACCCGCGGCCCTGGACTCGGAGGGCTTCTCTGCTGCCTGAGCTTCCCCGTGCGTCCAGCAGAACGCCCAGCTTGCGGCCCAGCTTGCAGCGCGTCCGGGACGACTCCGGGTGGTCACGCGGCGTGCTCTCCACACGCCCGGCGCTCGACTGGGTCACGCGGCTGCCAGGTCATGCTTGCGCTGCTTCTCCCGGATTTCAGCCCCTCTAATTGGAGAGTGTGTACCTAAAGCTTAGTGAGAAGCAGCACGTGAGCGTGCTGGCTATTGGCTTAAATGCACGCAGCCCAGCGAGTCCTTCATGTCAGATGATAAGTGGAATCTGTGAGGCTGGACGAGGGGAAAACACACGTGCCTGCTCGTGGATTTCAGCGCTTAGCGCGCGGCATCGCCACACCCACTGCAGGCTGGCAGCAGCTCCTGGGGAGGAGTGGACGACCCCGGCCGAGGATGTGGAATGCTCCTCTCTCCCGGTGCGCACGCTTCAGGCCTCGGCTCAGGTGCGCCTCCTGGGCCACCCGTGGACTCCATCTGTGCCCTGGTCCACGGCCGGCCTGCAGACCGTCCACGGGACTTGCCAGGCGCAGGCCTGGCCCGCACGCCTACGCGCAGGAGACGGCTGCGCGTTTGCTTTCGTCGCATTCAGCTCCCATCACCTTCCAAGCCCTGCCCCAGCAGGCTGGGAGGACATTCATCCTAGCCACCAGTGGACAACCTCAGAACCTGAGCCCCTCGGAAGCCAAGAGCCGCTGCGGTACCCAGAACGCAGGAAGGGCCACAGCCAGGCCTCTCTGCGGAGCTGACAGCTGGCAGTCCCCTCTCTCAGAAGCTTTCTGCTTCTGCAGGTGCAGAAATCTTGCCGGTATCGCGGAGAGCCTGGTCCTGAGTCCCACAGCGCTCTGGATCCCGCTGCGCGGAGGGATTGCCACTGCAGTGCGCCCATCCCTCGCCTGTGCCCGCCACCCCATGTCTCTCTGAGTCCACGCAGCTCATTCTGCGCCAAGCACTTGCAAAGATTTCCTGAAAAGGACCAAGCAACAACTGTTTCGTGATACGCAGACCACGCAGTCTTTGTCAGGACAACTGGCCCCATTGTCGCAGAGCTGAAGCCGCCCCGGACAGCACCTCAGTGCAAGGCACAGCCCTGTGACAGGTACACTGACAGGACCCCAGAGCCCATGGTCACAACAGCGTCACAAGTCACTCTAGCTCTTCACTTGATCTTTAAGAAGTTGTTCAGCGCTCAGGCCACCAGAAGAGGAGGCAGTGGCTGGGTGTCACACAGCCAGGAGCCTCCAGCCCTGCTCTGTCCTTGTCCCTTCCACAAGAACGTGGGTGTGTCTTCTCAGTGAGTGCAGATTTGGGAAAATAAAACCCCATTACTCATTATTAGTCTGTGTAACCGATCCACCAAGGGCAAACATTTGCCATCCCAGATTGCCCAGAATATCCCAGGCTGTGGGATTAGTAACACTAAAGCAGAGGAAGTCCCAGGGAAACTGGGACCACCAACCACACAACAATAGGCACCAGGCAGTGACGGTTCCGGAGCAAGGGAGACGCTCTGTCCTTAGGAACGCAGCATGGCCCCTGCCCGCCCCACATCCCAGCCTGCAGTCACACCTTCTGTGGTCACCCACATGTGGCAGGGGACCAAGCCCCGAGGGTCATCTCCACAGTCATCCCACTGCCAAGGAGTGGCCTTGGCCCCAACACCAAAGGCAGAGAGGAGCACGGGCCCATGCGTAAGAGTGCCCTCAGTGCAGGAGACCGGCCCAACACCCAGCTGCCCACCTGGGCCCAGAACCAGGGCTCGGTCCAGGGGAGCAGGCAGAGGCTTCCAGAGCAGCCCGAATCTCTCTCACTCCTACGCACACCTATTGTACTTGAAAAGGCAAACAAAAGCCCAACACCACACTACCAAAGTCATGCACTATATTACTTATCTGATTATACTGATGTGATTCTGTAGTTACATTTATAAATTCACTTGGACTTAATGAGAAAAAATTTAAATTTGAAGCCTTTTAGAAACAGTGAGTTTCCAGGGCTGGAATGTAGCTTAGGGGTAGAACTTCTGCCTTGTATGCCTAAGGCCCAAGGTTCAATCCCAGAGCCTTGGCCCTGTTACTGCCTTCCTGTTCCCTGCAATGGAGATTAGTGATGTGAGACAGCCCTCCCCCCTCCTCTTTGACCTACTGGCTGGCAGCTTGGTGCAGTGCACAACCTATGCACCTCGGTAGCATGGCTGTTAAATACCAACCAAAGTGCTGTTAAAGGCACAGGCTCAGGCTGGCTCTGCGGGAGTTCTGCACATCTCAGAGTATGACCTTCTGGAGGGTTCTTAGGCTGCTGCAAATGTGCCCTTGAGGGCCAGTAGGATGCTGAGCTCTTCCTCTCCTTTGCTGCCTCCTGCTGAGAAGGAGCAATGACTATGGAAGCCAAAGCTGGGCTGACTCCCATGGAGTATGTAGGAGTCCCCTCCAGGTTCTCCTCCCAGTCCAAGAAGTCAATATTGTAATCCCAAAGATATGTTATTGGAATTCCACCAAGTTAATTCCAACGTACCACTCCCAGTGCAACCCACAGCAAAACTAAAGACACTAAAACATATTTATAATTATTGGGGAGTTGAGGGGCCCTAAGCCCAGCCATGAAGATGGCTTTCTGAAACAAAGAGGCTGACCCAAGGCCTCACTTGGGTTTTATTCAGTGGAGGAGGAGTGGCTTGAGGAGGAAAGACTGAAAATTGTGGGGGAGTAGGTGAGTTCTGTGAGCTGAGCTAGGTGGGTGGCCTACATTTACCTCTGCCATATGCAGAGAGGATATGCAGAGAGAGTAATCTGCATTATGCTATTGAGATAGTATCTTATGTTTCGGGGGTCTGGTGCTTCAGCTCTCATGTGTAATCCTTCAAGCCCCAGGAAGTCATAGCCTCTGTCTCAAGGCTCAATCCCAGCTGGCGACACGGAGCACTGGCTCTTCATCCTGTCTTGACCCGACTCACAGTAAAGAGCAGCAGGTGTAGGTTACCAGGAAACACGCATGCCACCTTCAAAGCCTATCGCCAGCCCCTCAGCTAGACCAATATACGTTGCTTAAGGCCAACCGAAGGATAAACAGAAGTCTTAGCCAGCTCTGTCCATATCAATACAAGGAAATAGTGTCAGGCTCAGTCAAAATGGGAGCAGTCACCCTTCTTTCAAGGAGAGCTGCTCAGATGGTCCTCCACAGAGTGAGCCTCCAAATCCCCAAACCAAAATAACCTTTCCTCTCCAAGTTAGCTCCAGTATTTTGTTAAAGTAACAGAAAGCTGACTGACAAAACCAGCACACACAGTCGCCTTGAGAAAACTTGCCCACCAGGAAGGGACTGGCCCTTTTTTCTGAAGTTGGACTGGTGGAGAGTGGGCTGAATCTAACTGCTGCAGACAGCCGGGCCATGGCCCCTGCTCTCAGGGTAGCAGCGCGGGGCTGCTTGTCGCTGGCTGCATACCTCCAGCTGTGCCTCGAGTTACGATTTCTGTCTCCCGATCCCTCGAGGTTCTGACAGCGGCTGTTCCTCGCCAGCATGCCTCCTGCCCCCTGCGGCTGCAGGCTGTGCCTGCAAGGCTGGGCTGAGGTGCAGGTTGGGCGGCTTTGGGAAGCTGCTCAGGTGCAAACTAAAGGCAGTCTACAGCCAAATGTGATCCCACCCCTGAATTAGGCAGCTGCTGCTGGGGCTGCCGAAGGATAAGGAGTGTGAACCTGAAACCAAGCCTTCAAGAGCGGCTTCAGGATGGAGGGGTGGCTGAGGAAGCCCTGGCGACAAGGGACCTCCTCGTGCACTCAGCACTGCTGGCAAAGCCCCAGCCCGGCACTGCCTGTCAGCTGGCTGTCGGGTTGCCGTGTCAACAAGAAGAGACCCAAATGGGTCTTTGTTCACTCTTGCTCTGAGTAGCTAGCTGTTGGCTGCAGAAGCTAAGAAACTTGATCTGCAATGCCCACACAGCCTCCCTGAGCACTAGAATTACTCCTGCCCGTGGGGAGGCCCAGAGCCCGGGAAGTCACCTGGGGTCCAGCAGGCAGGTGGGAGAGGAGGACCGTGGGAGCCCGGGTCGGAAGTACCCTGAGTATCTCAGTCACCAGATGAACACAGTGGAGCCTCGCTTGCGTCTGGGATTCTGCCAGGAACTCTGGGGATGCAACCTGACTCTTCAAACTATGCCAGTGTGTTGGTATTAGCATATCCCTCCACAGAGAAGCAGAGAGAAGCTAAATCAATGAGCAGAAGCAGCAGAGCCACCACTGAGCAAATGAGGATGCACTTGAGATGGACCATGTATCCTGCAGCATTTGGAGCCCAGCGTGTGGCAGGCAGCATCCGCGGCACATCTGCCTTAGCGCGTTGCTAAGCAAAGGACAATGGAAGGCAAGGCACCTTCATTCAGCACAGCAGCTGACAAATTATGCAAGATGAGTACATATCTGTAGGAAGGACAGCATGGGACTGACACCACAGAAATAAGCAACAGCCACCCCCATGGGGACCAGCAAAGGCAGTCAATCCAGAGCCTGCTGTACAAGGAAGTCAGCTGCCACCTGGAGCCCAGCAGAGGCTGACGTGGGCCAGAGTCAGAGGACATGCAGGGGATGAAGAGGCTCCTGGCGCGGGGCACCCCAGGGACAGCTTAAGGGTGGGCTTGGCCTTGTCCGGCTGTCCTGAGTTAGAAGCATAGGCGGAGCTTGGAGAAGTGACAGTCACTGACAAGGTCCAGCCACTGCACACAAAGGATGTGGTCTGACTTCCTGGGTGGTTGCTGCAGCCTGTGGGTCGGACTCTTACCTGAAACCAGGAGGGGTGGTGTGCACTGAAATCCCCACACTGAGAAAGCTGAGGCAGGAAGACCACAAGTTTAAACCCAGCCTGTGCAATGTAGGGAGACGCCCAGCTCAAAATCAAAAGTAGAAAAGATTAGAGATATAGCTCAGAGTGAGGACCTGGGTTCAGTCCCCAGTACCACCATTACCACCCAAAACAAATTATTACTTTTGCATATTGTCCCACTATTTCCCATATTTACTCATCATGCTAAATAATACTAGTTCTACCTAGTGCTTAAAGCTTTAGTTGATTTTCTGTTTATTTTCTATTTCTGTTCATATTTTCCTCAATGTTTTACAATAAATGAATGTTATTCATAGCAGAGGATAAGGCTTTTACAAGTAAAAGAAACTGAGGTTCAGAAAGGTGAGATAACTCTCCCAGAGTAGCCTAGCCCATGAGTACCTGGCCATTCCCTGTCCTACCTCTTCTAGGGATTTTTAGGGCTCAGTAACAGGATTGAGAATAAAGTTATGCTGAGGAATCTACCCAAATCAGCTGTTTTAGAATCACTCTAAAACCACTTGGTCAAATCTCGTTACTCATTAGCTAATAGGATTTCAAGGTATATTCATATATGTAGGATAATTGAATTTAAACAAAAGCTAATAAAAAATTTCATTGTTATTAGAGTGGAACATTCCTAGTATCTTTAAGGATCAGACAAGCCTTTGAACTGTTGTCTCAGGAAGAAATACACAAAAATAAATAATCTTATTACAATTAGAGAAGCCCACAGACCAAAGCTTCTGTTAGAGTGTTCGCGTGTGGCAGTGTTTGCGAGCCTGGCTGGAGAAGGCCAGCAAAGACCCTGCATGTACGTGGTATGATCAAAATGTTTGGTGAAAATTTAAATTCTTAACTAATATTTTAGGTGCTAAGTAACCTATTAACCCCCCTCAAGATGCTGAGAAGAAGGACCTCTCAGCACCACCAAAAACATGCTCAAGTGCACTTTCCAGTCCCTCCAGGCCGGCCGGCTGCCCAGCCGAGGTAATGCCACAGCCACACCTACCGTGTCCGTGACTGCGGTCACCAAGCAGAAGAACAAGAGGGTGATGTTTTTACCCAAGAAAACGAAAGACAAGGACATGGAATCCAAAAGCCAGTGCATCAGGGCATCAGCCGCCTGATCTACATGGCCAATCACCGGCAGAACACGCTGCGGGGCCTCATCGACTTCTGCAGTGCAGTGAGGTCACCTTCTTCCAGCTGGCCACCCAGGGCTCCTCGCGTGTGAAGCACGTCCCCATCTGCACCTTCAGACACTCCAAGGCCACCTTCCAGCCCTACTCACAGAGGGGCCACCACAGGACCATGGAGAGGCCCATGTTTCTGCTAACATTTGAATTTACTACAAAGACAGATCCTTAAAAAACATAAATAGTAAAAAAAAAAAAAAAAAAATCCCCCTTAAAATGCTCCTCCCATCTTGGAACGCACTTCTAGCTCTTACCCCTGTAGAAGTCATGAGGTCTCCTTTCTGAATGTCTCTGAGGTGTGACCACGGCCACCGTGGCCGCTACTCCTGCTGCTGTCCCAGGCAGGCTCGTAAAAACGTGTCAGTGTGTCTCAACCTGCCCTCAACCTGCCTCCTTCACAACCCTGCTCTTCCCCAAAGTCAAACTGACCGCAAAAGGTAAATGTTCTGAGTGAACTCGGGTGGTGAGAGCAGCCCCAAACTACCACTGAAGACCCCCATGCAAGAGGGCTCGCCTGCTTCAGAAGGCGCCCGGCTCGTCGCGTCCCCCACTCCCGCCCCTCCCTTCCCTGGGGGGGTGCTCTGCATCGGGTGGGTGGTGTCCTTGGAGGGGATGGTGACAGTGTGCCTTCCGCTAACAAGGAGTTGGCTCTGAGACTGGCCCTGCGGACTCCACCTCTGTAGTGCAAGTGATATCTCTTAGACGTGCAGCACAGCCAGCCTGCTCTGGGAAAGTGAAGTCCACACGACCAAATGCACCGAGTTTACCTCCACAGACAGCTGCCCCTTCCACTGCTGTCTTGATTACTTTTCTGTCAGGAAAAGAGACACAATACTTGATGCCCAGAATGAAGGAAGGAAAGATTTACTTAGCTCACAGTGTGTGGAGGTTTCAGTTGTACTCAGCTGGCTCGTGGCGGGGTGGCACGTGGCGGAGGGCAGCAGTTCCTGGCTGCGGAAGACAGCAAGAGCAGCAGGGAGGAGGCAGAGAGCAGGCCTCTTGTCCTCCCATGCATCCAGCAGGCTGCCCGCCCACGGGCCAGTGCAGCGCTCACACCCCTAATCCCAGCACCGGACCACAAAGCAACGGAAAACTAGAATCCTGCCCAGGGTGCTTGAGGCTTGGAGGGGACACCTGGACACAAACCCTGACTACTAGCATTTTCTCAGCACTGACTCCCAAAGTACTAACTTGACTTTCTCTCCTGTCCCTGAAAGAGTGTCATGCGGGGAGACCTTCACATCGGATGCAGCCTGTGACCACGGCCAGTGACCTGGGGCGCTACTCCAGTAAGGCAGCATCAGCCAAGAACAGACCGAACTACCACAGACTTTGGCATAACAGACAGCTGGGCCCTGTCGGCTGTGAAGAGTGAACCAGGAGATGGGCGGGGGGTTAAAACTTGGGAGAAAGACGTGGGCTGAGAGCCTTATTTTTATGGGGTTAGTTCACAGGTGTGCCGGCGGTTGCAGGCACAGAGCGGCCCAACTCCCGTAGGAGTTTAGCGCTTCTCCAACGAAAGATCTGAAGACAAGCAACGCTGCTGGAAAAAGAGGGCATGGAAAGGAGAACACCAAGAGTGGGGAGTCCTGGAGCCTGGCCCGGGTCACCCTTCCAACGCAAAACAGGCCTGAAGGCGGGAGGGCTTCCGAGCGGCCAGGCCACGCACGACGTCCCTTTCGGAGGAGTCCTAGCTCCGGTCAGAGGTGCTGTGCCGAGCGCTGAGGCCTGGCCTTTTCTCCTCCCTCCCTTCCTGCAGTCTCTTCACCAGCTCGAGTAAGAAGCTCTGTGTGTAGTCAGGAGCCGCGCTCTGCAGGCACCCGAGGGACACGCGCAGAGGAGCCCCGAAAGCCAGCATAGCGAGCGATGCCACTATCATTCTGAAGCTACGCTCCTTCTATAGGAAGAGCCGGAGCCGCGGGGACACCAGGAGTGACTGCTGGCTGCAGGATGAACTCGGTCTCCATAGAGACCCTCCCGGAAGCCCTGCTGGCCCGCCCTGCCGTTTGGAGGTCACCACCCGTCTGCCCTGCCGGATGACCTTGTGGCTTATGGCAGATCCGGGGCAGCAGGCACGCTGCACTGTAAGACGCAGCGCGACGCTAAGCGGCTGCCGGAGTCCTCCGGGAGCGTGCCTGCCTCGGAGGTCTGCAAAGGCGTGCCTGCCTTTCACCTTCAGCACCGAGCCCCGCAGCTCGCCCTCCCCCGTCGCGTGCGAGGCCATGAACGAGGAGGAGGTGGACTCAGAGGTCAGAGCGCCGAGACCAGAAGGCCTTTGCAGGTGACCCGTAAGGAGTGCTCCGGGAGAAGCTGGCAGGGGAGAGGAGGGCCAAGCAGGCGTGCCCAGCGAGGCTGTGGTCTCAGCCGGCCCTGGGGGGCGCTCAGGGGTCGGCTCCTCCCGTGCGCCCGACGGAGAGCAGAATCCCCGGGCCTTCAAAGCCCCCCACTGGCCAGGAAGGGGTGTCCTCCCAGCTGCTCCTAGCCTGCATACCGATACCCAAGTATAAAGCAGCGCCAGCCCAAGCAGGGACTCAGGAAATCTCTGTGGAACAAAATGATTCACACTGTGATGGTCCTCTCTGAACGTTAAACAGGATGGGTAATCCGTGAAGCGCCCAGCGGGGCACGCATGGCCCAGGGGTAGGCGGGGAAGGGCTGTCTTGGCCAACTCCGGGAAGAGGCGCGGCCACCCAGGGCCTCACCAGTACTTACCTGCCACTTCTCTGTCGCCAAGCCCAGGTGAGACAGTGTGCGCGAGGACCCGCAGGACATCCTCCGCCTGCACTTGGCTGAAGGAGGGAAGGAAGGGGCTGGCAGACCCTGAGCACAAGCGTGGCCCTTACACCCTGGCGGCTGTCGCTTGGTGACTGACTCGCAGATGGACACCAGGCTTCGCTGACGATGCTCCCGCAGTTCCCAGCAGCCTTCTCGGGGGCCTAAGGCCGCTGAGCCTCGGCCTCCGCATGTGCTACAATGACACAATAATTTTAACTTTCTCCTGGGGCTGTCCTGGGAGCAAATGAGTTCGTGACAAAATGTTCCCACTGCGGCTCACAGAGTACTCGCTTGCCACGCGACAGACTGTAGCCCGCTGCAGCCTGGCCGCCCTTCCAAGGCCTCCTGCTCATTAGCGTACAGGCAGGGCCTTCGCAGCTCCTCTGGAAGCTGGCCCTTCTGTCGCTCCGAGATCAGACGCCTCAACTGTCTGCACACGGCACACAGCCACATGCTAGAGAAGGGAACCCCTGAACTCGGGTCTAGAGCACCTGCTCCATCTTAGGGGGTACCGAGGCCCACCCTGCCCCAGCGCTCGCCAGGGTGTCAGGTGGCTTCCAGCTGCGGTGTGAAGTTGCCCCCTAGTCTCTCAGAAGCAACACTGGCATCAACAAATCAGGGGGACACATTCTGCTAGACCAAGGCTGTGGCAGATCCACGTGAACGTGGTGCCTGCGGTTGCCTGTGACTTGCCCGGGCGCCCGGCTCTGCTTCTGTTCATTTCAGAACCCGTTCCTGCCTGCCTGCCGCACAGCCCCAGGGAGTACGCGTCCCCTTCAGAAAGCAGCTGAAACTCGGTTCCAGAATACTTCCAAGGGCCCTCCGACCCACGAGCCCAACCAAACCAAATTAAATTCCACCTTGCTTCTACGTGAATCTTCCTTCTTTCACGTGTGAGCCACAGACTGATGCTTAATTTCAAATCCCCAAATACCAAAGCTACTGATCTTCGTAATGCAAAGATTAATATTGCCAAAGAGGATAGATGGAGGGAAACAGCCGGGCAATTATGGGTAACATCCAATGAAGGAATATGATACATATTTAATAAGTTGAAGAAATCACTGACATAGGAGATGCTGAGCAGAGCTGACAGATGGGGTGAAGGGGGCGCTTGTGTGTGTGGGTAAAGAAAGAGCGGGAGAGACAAAGAAAACCACACATCTGCTCCCTAGGAAAACCTGCTCTCTCTGCTGATCCTGGTTGGCAGGCCAGGGGCCTGTGTGGGCCTGCCCTCAGGCACTGCGCCTCGCTCCCAGGCCGCTGCTAAGGGAAACGAGAACCAAGGCACCCAGTGTGGAGCGCGGATGGAGCACCTTGGGTTTGCAGGAGAAATACGCACAGCATCAGGAACGAGCGGTGCATGCTCAGGAAGAGCCCGTCCCAGGCTACCCGGGGAGCAGAAAATGGAGAGGCAAAGCTGGGCTAGACTGGGTGCTTGTAGCCTCTGAAAGGCACAAGAAAATGTAACTGGAGCTTAACTAGATTCAAAACACAAGTATTTTTGATATTAACAGAAAAATATTTCCTGCTATAATGTGTTTGTGAATTCTGTCATAAACCAACCTTCCATGACATTTTTAATTTAATTAAGAATATATATACATATATATGTATATATAGTCTCGATATGAGAGTCAGACAGACAGAGACAGGACTGTTTTATCTGTTAATTCACCGGCAGACACAGAGCAGCATTTTCGCATCTCGGCCGCTATGAACACAGCTGCAATGACTGTGAGGTGCAGACAGCTTCAAGGTTCTGATCTCTTTCTCTAGGCAGAGGAGGGGTGACGCTCTCCCGGAAGGCCTAGCTTTCAGTTTTGAGGCCTCTCCATATTGTTTTGCACTGGTCCACTAATGTGCCTTCCTCCACCGCTGGCAAAGCCCTCCCGTTTCCCCACCCCTCGCCCACATCGATCCTTGGGGTCTCTGTAAAAGCCATGCACAGTGTGAGGTGCTGTTCCACTGGGGCTTTTCCTTCACGTTGCTCTCATGATTACTGATACTGAGCACATTTTCATAAACCCATTGATCCAGATGTGTGAGCCATTATTAATGTTGTGATTAATATTCAATTCCAGTTTATACTTTCAGTCTCCACTCTGTTTACAGCCAATGTATTTGCAGTGTGAGGCTCCCTGCTGTCTAGCTTTCTACTAGAATATTCTCCAGCTCATTTACTTTTTCTTTTGAGACAGAGACTTGCTATGTAACCCAGGCTGGCCTTCAACTCTTGTCAATCCTCCTGTGTCCCCTCCCTAGTATTGGGATTACAAGTGAGTACCTCTATGCCCAGCCACTGTAGCTCTTTATAAAACCCAATGGCAACAAATGTCTAGAACTGTATCAGAGAGAAAATTCCTCTAAGTCCCAAATGATCAGCGATCATTCAAGCCAAGGTCAAACCCAAAATGCAAAAGAAGGATCATTGTCCCTGGGGTGTCATATGCTTGTCTAGACAACTGCACTACCCTTTCCCAACTTTGTTCCACTGATGGAATTTGGAGAATTTTATCACAGGAGAGAGCAGGCAGTGAAGATGGGTGAGAAGGCAGTGTAACTGATGTGATAGGCCCAGCTCTGTGGACTCCAGAGAATAAATAAGGGTCCTACTCTCAGAGATCCGCAGCAGAGGCTCATCCCGGATCTTCCTCTCCCTCACTGCACCATGCTCCAGCTCCTATAGTCAGTGGCATCTGCCTGCTCACACCTGGGCCCACCTCACCTGTGCCCACACCTGGCCCACCTCACCTGTGCCCACACCTGGCCCACCTCACCTTTGTTCATGCATGGGCCCATTTCACCTGTCCCCACACCTAGGCCACCTCACCTGTGCCTACCTCACCCAGGCCTACCTCACCTGTACTCACACCTGGGCCGCCTCACCTGGGCCCATGCCTGGGCCCATCTCAGAGGTTTTCCCTTGGCCCAGAGACTGCACAGCTGTCCACCAAAGCTTGGTGCTATGACCTCCACTCCAAGGAGGGAGTGACCAGTTGACTGGAGGGTAGAAGCCAGCTCCCAGCCTCTACTCAGGACCCTGTTTGCAGTGCTGTCGTTTGACTCAGCTATTCCCTTTCTGGGCATCCTTCCAGAAGAACTGAAAATATTGCACCACAGTGATATATGAGCACCCATGTTTACAGCAGCACAATTTGTCATAGGTAGATCTTGGACACAATCCAGATGCCCATCAACTGAAGAATGAATTTTTAAAATGTGGTATTTTTATACAACAGCATATTATTAGCTATAAAGAAAGATAAACTTGGGCCTGGGATATATTTCAGTGACATAAACACCTCCCTGGCAAGCACAAAGTACTAAGTTCGATCCCTGCTACAAAGGAAAAAAAAAATAAAGATAAACTGGAGTCTTTTATAGGTAAATGGATTCAACTAGAAATCATACTCATAGTCCTAGCCCAGGTTCGGTGAGTGTGCGGAGAGTTTCCTGCTACCCTGCGC
>NW_004524786.1:2338780-2349705 GCF_000260255.1 Octodon degus | reverse complement strand
AAAAAAAAAAAAAAAGAAATCATACTCATAAGTGAAATAAACCAGACCCACATGTGTAAACATTGTATTTTCTCGCTAGTATAAGAGCCCAAAAGAGTAAATAAAATCTGACCGGTATAATAGATATTGTGAAAGGGAAAGAAACTGCTAGGAAAGGAAAGGGAGGGGAGGGGAGGATGGGAGGGGAACATGGGGGGAGAGGGGGCAAGGGAAGGCAGAGGAGGGCAGGGGAGGAGGGGAGGGCAGGGGAGAGGAAGGCAGGGGAGAGCAGGGCAGGAGAGGGGAGGGTAAAGAAAGGCGTGATCAGGATAAGATAACTGTACTACTAATTTCTATCGGCTTATTGTAAGGAATAGCTAATGCTTAATTTTTTTGCCAATTTTACGTGCTCTTATCTGGTAATCTAAACAGCTACTTTGAAGATAACAACATGCACTGTAACAAGTATTGTTGATTTCCTATCATCCTGCTTTAAAGTTCTGTGTTGTTTTTAATTCTTTTCTTATTCTTTTATTCTCTTTAAAACAAAAAAAGAAGGTTGGGGAGATATCTTGGCAAAGATCCAAGTTTGGTCACCAGTACCGCATGTTGGCCCTGGAACCCCAGGTGCACAGTGCAGGCCACTAAAACCGAGCATGGTGGCACACACCTGTGACCCCAGTGCTGGGGAGGCTGAGACAAGAAGGGTCACCATGGGTCTGAGCTGCGTAGCGAGACCCTGTGCCAAATAAATAAATAAATAAATAAATAAATAAAAGATTGTTTAAAAAGAAAAATTTTTAAATTATTTGCATAAGTGCCTGCCTGGTAAGTGCAAGGTCCTAAGTTCAATGCCTGGTACCACACAAGAAAAAAGAAAGCTTGCTCATCTGGACACGCTGGACTGTCCAGTCCGCTCTTCTGCCCCCTTCTTGCAGACACTGCTCCGCAAATCGCTGCGCACGAATCCCCATCTGAGGCTCTGCCCTTAATGCAAACCCAACCAAAGATCCTGGTCTCCGATCAAACCAGCTATTAGTGGAGTGAGTGGGGCTATCGTGTGAAAGGTTCTTCAATCATAGCACGGGAGGATAATGAACCAAAGCACAGGATTAAAATACTGACCGTCATCGCTGCTCCTTAACCGTCCATCCCTATTTGATTGGCAAAAGTCTCGTGCACACCTAAGAGCGAGGAGTATCACCCTCCCCATTCTGAGGGGACCACACCGAGCCTCGGGAGGCTGGGCTCCTCGTGGGCAGCTGAGCCACAAACATTCGGGGGCCATTGCTTGTGTTAGGTTTAAGCACTGTGGCAGAATTGGGGTTCACATATGGGCACCCAGGCCAACCACTTTCCCTCGCTCTTCTCTGGAAGCCAGAAGGCACATGACACGCTTTCCCCAAAGTCGGCATCATGACCGGAGACAAAAATGAAGGAGAAAGGCCAACATGAGAAGCAACGGACTGGGCCAAGACAACCTGGAACACAGACCAGGGAGGGCCTGCCCCAGCGTGAGCAGCAGCACCCCGCCTCAGCTCAGTCAGGCCTGGCCCAGCTCCAGAGGGCTGCAGAGAGCTCTCGGCTGGAGGAGCTCACGTGGTTTTCATTATTCTCGTGTGACTTTGGCTTTGGTCCGGGGTGGACAGACCCAGGGCCCCACGCGTCTAGGCTCTCCCACTGACCCACACTCAGCTCCAAGTGTTTAAAATTTGGGACGGGAGGTAGAGGACGCTATCAGCCTGCCTGCAAATGTATTCAGCCTTCTGCAGAGAAAAGACACGCACGACTGTGACCGACGGGGCTTGTTTTCCAGTGAGGCAGGACCCAACTGCAGTGCGCCGTGCAAGGAGACACTCTGCACACCTGCAGGCAAGTGCTCACGTTCCTGCTGCATGCGGTGCAGACATCGCTCTGCGCTACCTAATGCACAGGCCAGTGAGCAGCCATCCCACGTGACAGGCTCCGCTTTCACCTCCTCTGTTTACATGTGAAAACTGAAGCTATACCACTATGCGTCCTGTGTGACGGGTCGAGGCCGCTGAAGCTCTTTTTAATTTAAATTCAGCTTAATTTGAAATTCAGTTCCTCGATTACACTGGTTGCATTTTGAATGCTCAATAAACAAATTCTGTGTGTCACGTAGGGCCACCCAGAACTAGCCACTCACTGCGAGAGGTTCTCCTGGGCAGTGTGCTCTGCCCGTGAAGCCACTGACCAAGGAGCCATGACCGCCAAGGAGTTCATCCCAGAGTCTCTCAGAGACGCACGCTCCCTGGGGACAGCCGTTCCTTCCTGTCGCTGTGGTAACAAATCGGGACAAGGGCAATGGCTGTGTCCAGGGTCTGAAGTCTGGAGGTTGGGCATGTGCAGTGAGTGTCACTGGGCTAAAACCACAGCATCAAGGCCACTCTGTCCTCCTGGGGCTCCAGGGAAGGTCTCCTCCCTCCTCTTCCTCCTTCTGGACACCTCCTGGTTCCCTGCCTGGCAGCCTGTTTTTCTGCCCTGCAAGCTGAATCTTTCCTGCACCGACATCTCTCGGGTCCACTTCCTTTCCCTCCCTCTTCCCCCGCAAGAACACGTGATGACACTGGACACAGACAATCCAGGATCCATGAGAGAACAAGCCCATCTCAGGTCAGCCCACTGTCTGGCCCAGCTTCACCTTCAACCAAATCTGCTTGCCACGTCACCAGACGTGGTGACTTGTGCTTCTTTCCGCCTTCCGGGAGGGCACTCAAGGCTGGACCAAACTGTTCTCCAGATACAATTCCAGCAGATGCAATCGGCAGCTTTCTATGCTGCCTTCCTTCTGAGGAAGCAAAGAGAACACTCGGCTGGAGGACCACCTCCCCAGGCCCTTGGCTTTCAGCATTTCCTCTTCCAGAAATAGCCTTTTGAAGGCCCCTTCACAGCCTAATCTAGGCAGATCTATTCTGTCTATTCTAAAAATTCAGTTCAATCACAACCTCATCCACAAGACAATGTCTTAGATGGCCACAGTGCCGGGGAGATCAAGCTGGGCTGGGGGCTGGGCTGTGAGGGTGTTCCCAGGCACACTGCAGGGACTGCTGCTTGGTGGGCTTGTGAGAGACTCCACAGACTACATCAGCACAGAGGCTGTCCCCCAGAGCGAGCCCCCCGTCAGGAGAGCTTGTCCTGTGCCTTGGAAGGAGCCCAGTGCAAGCCTACTCTGGGTCCCGCCTACCTCACATCCAGGGCTTCAAACAGAAGCCCAAGGTCAGCCTGCCCCATCGGCCCGCCTCTTACGCTAGCCACTACATTCTAGCTCCTGGACCTCAGAATAGCTCTCTGATCCCACCCACCTGCCCTACCTCGCCTCCCGGTACTCCTGTACCACCCAGAGATGAGCAGGCCTGCCGGCTTTCATAAGCCCCTCCACAAAGCCGCAGCCAGAGCGAGTGGAAGCCTAATGCATAGATTCTATGTTCCTCCACTGCTCCCTCCCAGCCATTCTTTAGGGGGTACCCTACACCCAGGGTGCCGCCCCAGGGCCCTTCCTGCTGCATCCTCACCAAACCCTGAGACACCCCCGCACCCCTCTAACCAGCACTGACTCTGCAACCACAGCGCCACTCACAAAGGACACCATTCTTGCAGGTCCAAGTTTTACCCATAAGAAGATGTAATCCCAGCACTCAGGAGGCTGAGGCAGTAGAATCGCTGCAAGTTCAAGACCAGCCTGGGCTACAAAGTGAGCTCAAGGCCAGCCTGAGCTGCATAGTGAGACCCTGTCTCAAAAAAAAAAAAAAAAAAAAGAAAGAAAGAAAAAAGAAAAGAAGTAGATGAAATTCACTTTAGCATTATATTTTATTTAACCCAGTAGCCCAAATAATGCCACTTCAATGTATCATCAATATAAAAATGTACTAGCAGTATATTTGCATTTTCTACAGTTTTTGAACGCCAGTGTGTTAGTCATGGAGTGCCTCACCTTGGCACGCCCATTTCAAGTACACCGGGCTCTGCGGCCACTGGCTGCTGTACTGGGCCTCGGGGCTGGACAGCAGGCTGCGTGCGGACTGGGGACACCACAGGCTTACTCCTGTGCCCGCGGCAGCAGGACACCTGGCTCAGAGTGGGATCAGGTGAGCTACGGGCTTGGCTGGGTTTTGTACGACTTTTGACGAATATTTGTTCTACCTGGGCATCACAGCACACACTGAGATCTCAGAACTCGGGGAGGCTTAGACACGGGGTTGCAAGCTCAAGCCCATCCTGGGCAATTTGGAGAGACTGTCTCAAAACATAAAGGCGTAAGAATAAAAAGGGCTGGTGATGCAGCTCAGGGCAGAGGCCGGAAGTTCAGTAACCAGTACTGCCCTGAGGTGCCGAGGAAGAGACCAAGGAAAGAACAGGAGGTGAGAGGCCAACGCCACAGGAATAGGCAGGGCAAACTCTTCTAGCCTGACTGCCGCTCCCTCACGGCACCCTCCGGGAGCGCTCCAGAGGTATCGCCAAGGTCAATCCGGCATCTTCGGTAAGAGCGCTCCCGAAGGTCAGCCCGAGCCGTTTTATTATTAGAGACAGAAGAAATCTGTTTTGACAGACAGAAAAAGTTTGACTTTGTGGGGAAAGGTTTTTTCTTGTTACCTCGTAAATCCTCAGAAATGATAGATGCCGTGTCAGGGGACTGGCGGGCCGCGCAGCGAGCCTGCAGGGATTGTCCGGAGGCTCCTGCGTGGCTGCTGTGTGCTCAGCGCAGATTTCCTTTGGGATCCAGCCTTGATCTCTAGGAGAAGCTGCTACCGAGTCAATCAGCTTCTGTCCTCAGGCCTGTGGGGTGTGACAGGGAGGGGCCACTCCGTCACAGCCTGACTTTGCTTTTTTCCAAAACCAGGGCGGGAGGCCTGTGTGGTGGCACATGCCTGCAATCCCAGCACTCAGGAGGCTGAGGCAGGAGGATCGTTGTGGGTTCGCGACCAGCCTGGGATACAAAGTGAGCTCAAGGCCAGCCTGAGCTGTATAGTGAAACCCTGTCTCCAAAAAAAAAAAAAAAAGGCCCAGCTTGAGGTTAGGCAAAAGTGAAATCTCTCCCTTGGGAAGCTTCCGTGAAACAGGGAAGCAAGAGTAATCACCAAAAGAAAGAAAGAAAAGCAGGAAATAGACATGCAAAAGAAAAGAAAAGAAAAGAATTGGCACAGCCTACGTGTACAAGTAGGCTGAGGAGATAGCTCAGTGGATTAAGCACCTACCTGGCAAGCGCAAGGTCCTGAGTTCCATCCCTGGTACCAAAACAAGAAGAAACAAAACCATGAATCAATACAACCCTATTTTTTTTTTTAATTTAGGGCAGTGTGCAGGGTGTGCAGGGTCTCACTGCATAGATCAGACTCCTGATCTATGATCCTCCTGTTTATAGCCTCTCAAGTGCTAGGATTACAGGTGTGCGCCACCACGCCCAGTCTCAATTGCCATCTCAGCTTGCCCCAGAGGCAGGGCCAGCACAGCAGGCTGGGAATCAAACCTCAGCCTGCACTCTGCCTAAGCAGGCGCTTTAGTCCGCTGAGCTAGTTAGCAGGCCCCTACAATAGATACACAGCTACTCTCTCTTAATTCAGTGAGAAGAAAGATTTGTACTAATAGTGTTTGGACAGGATATCATGTCTGCATCTTGTACTATGAATAATTGCTACGAGGACAACAATGTGCAATGCATTAATTAGTGTAACTGTCCTACTAACCTGTTTTGAAACTGTCTCATTGCTATTTCTTTCTCAATAAAATTAATTTTTAAAAACCCTATTTTTTTATAAAGCATACTATATGCTTCGCTGTTGAGGATTTCAAGGTACAGATTATTCTCAGATCTTACCAGGGACCTGAAGAGGATTTTCAGATTAGGATATAGTTAAGATATATGTTAGGGGGCCACGGAGGTAGCTCAGGGGTCTAAGTGCCTGCTTAGGCAAGCGCAAGGTTCTGGGTTTGAAACCCGGTACCACATGCCGTGCGGGCCCCGCCCCGGGCTCACGGAGCAGACCACTGAAGCCAGTGTGATGGTGCACGCCTATAATCCCAGCACTGGGGAGGCTGAGACAGGAGGGTCACCAGAGTCCGAGCCGCACCAAATACATAAAAGTTTTAATTTTTTTTAAAGATAACATCAGTTAGATCTCCAAAAGGTCTATCAACTATGCCATGCTGCTGAATGTGAAAAAAAAAAAAAAGATAAAAGAGAAGAGCATATTGTCTACTCGCTTTAACTGTGTGCTTTTTTTGTTCCTAGGTAGCACAGTAACCAGTACCACTAACAGTGACAACTTTCAAGACATGCAAACAAGTCCAGGAAATGGTCATTTTCACTTAAAATGTCTTATCTTTGCAGAACACCTATTTCATATGTACGTGCATGTTAATAGAGAAATCCAGAGGAAAACTTTTCAAACTATTGTATTTATCATCAGATACTAATATTATAAATCACTTTTAATCTCTGCACTCTAGGTTGATCTGTGGTTTTGACTGCTCTTCAGAAGATCTGAACTGTGTCTTAAAGCGTAACAGGTGAACGTTTAAGTAGCTTGACGCCGCGCTGCGTAGACGCGTGCGGAGGCTTGCATCCCGTGGCCCAAACATTCCGAGCTTTAAGTGCTAGGTAGTTTGGAGGATGCCTCTAGCTTTTAAAGAAACAACTGATCCTTTAAAGCCCAAATCAATCCAAGGAAGAGAGCCCTGTCCCCGGGCTCCAGCAGCAGGAGCAAGGCCGCAGCCTCCCGCCAGCTCCGGCCAGGGCGCAGAGGGGGTCCCAGAGCGCTCCGGAGGTGGGCCTCCCGCAGCCGACCCCCAGCCTCCCCGGGGCTCCGCCTCAGTACCGAGGAGGCGCACAGACAGTCCGGCTGCCAAAGGGGCCTCTGCCTGAGTGGTCCTCTCAGGAGCCGTCTGCCTCCGTCCGGGTTCAGAGCAGGGCCTCAGTCCAGGAAAAAGTAAGTGCCCGAAACGTGCCGGGGTTCAGTTTCCCTCCCCCACAGAACCGGACCTGCGGTGCTTCTCAGCTGCTCGGTTCTGCCCCAGGAGACGCGCGGCGAGCGCCCAGCAGGGCACTAGGTGATACTGCCACCTAGTGGACAAAGGCCAGGGGTGCTCCTAAACGTCCTGCAAGACACAGCACAGCCGCTGTGACAAGTTGTCTCGACCAATGTCAACAGCGTCCAGGTTAAGAAATCCTGGCTGGACCACGAAGGAAACTGCTCTGTGACCCACATCACTGGTCCCGGCTTTGTTCTCCGAGGCCTGCAGAGCGGAAGGAATCACTTGGCTGAATGCTTGGCTCATTTCGATCACACTCACCTACCCGCGAGAGCTCAGCTGGAAGTGGCCACACCTGTGTGTCAGCTCCATTGGTGGCAGCTTCCGCTGTGGGCGCCCTGAAGCACCTCGAGGTGCAGCTGGAGGTGTGGGCTGGGAAGGAATCAGGGGTGGGAGAAACACGTGTGAAGAGAGTATCGGCTTCAGGAGAAGCCGGGGAGAAGGTGCAGGCTTGGACCAGGCGGAAGACTGAGGTGCTTTTGCAGGTCTGCTAAACCTCAGGTCATCTGGAGGAGAGCTCAGGAGCCAGTAGGCGCCGCAGAACTGCCCAGCAGGGCCAGGGACAGAATCGCCGGCCGGCCTGCCTGCCTGCCTGCCAAGTGTGAGGTCCTGAGTCCCATTTCCCGGTACCCTCTCCACCACAGTAAAAACAAGTCTTCCAGCAGGAGTCTGGAATGGCTGGGTCTCTATAACCTGAACCTCCTGGTCACCCACCCCGCTGAGTCCTCGGCCCCAGGAAAGGTGAGGGGCGCAGCGTGGACGTTCCGGCAGCTAGGCTGACCCGAGGTGCTAGGAGCTGGACTGCGGGCCACCTGAGCTCCCCGCGGGTGCACAGCAAGTCCACCCTCTGAGGGAAGCTGGGTTGCGCCTCTCCCTGAGTACTGCAGGCTGCGTGCACATGCAGCAGGAGTGCACTGCAGCCGTTGGCAGCGTGTGTCAGGGGACACGTGCAGCGCCATGGGCTGCTGAGCCCGCTGGGTCCAGGGAGCGGCCGCAGCGACAAAATTCTCACCGTAACTGTTTCCCCACCCAGCAAAGGCTTCCCTGCTAGGCAGTGACTCTGCCATCCCAAAGACGCAGGGAGATGCAGCACAGGCCCCGGGATGCGGCAGGAGAGTCCATCTGATCGGTCTCTCAGACAAGGGTCCGCCTAGGAATACTCCAGAGGCGGGGCGCCCATCAATCGGGCGCTGCTGGGCCCTCTCCTGGGCAAGGCCGGGAGGCGCACTTCCCGGGCTGGCGCACAGCTGCGTCTTTCAGCAGGACGTGGCCCCAGAATCATAGCCCAGGGCCTGCAGCTCCGTCTTAGTGAAGTTCATATCAGATCTTTCTTTCTTGCCTTTCAAGTATTTTCTTTGACCTTGAATTTATGATCACACTTGTGTGTGTTTGTAATATATAGAGAGAAATATAGGAAGAGTCCCCCTTACCTGTCCTGGTGCAAGGCAGCCCACAATACATCAGAGACCAGAGTCTGACCAGCGATCATCATGCCAGTCACAGCGAAAAGGCACTGAGGAGGCTGAGGCAGGCTGCCCTCAGACAGGCAGTCCCGCTCCTCTTGGCGTCCACATGGGGCTGCGCTCCAGCCTGGGATCAACTGCGACAACCCCAGGACACAGGGAAGGACCGAATGGGGTGAACAGAGGCTGCTGTATTCTCAGAAGGAGAGGAAACGCTGAGGACCACCAGCACATGAGCCCCTGCACATGAAAAGGGGCACTCTTGCTCGGGCAGGGGATGCTTGCTGGACCTTCCCTCAGCCTCAGAGAGGGAGGACATCAGCCCAGAAAGAGATCCCACGTCCCCCACTCCTGCTCCTGATCCGGGAACCCAAGGGCAGCCTTTGGCAGAGCAGATCCCGGGCGGCCCGCAGATCAGTCCGCCCACAGTAGGGAGCCGGCAGAGCTTCGGCTCTAGCCTCAGAGAGCGCCTTATGATCACCACCTCAACCCCCCTGCACAGGAGGACAAATGTGACACGAAGCCCAGGGGAGTCAGGAAAGGTAGCCAGGAACCCTAAGGGAGAACACGGAACATCCTGAGGATCGACCTCTGCTGAAAGGGGCTTCTAGAAGAGGCAGACCCCCAAGTGCAGCAAACACTGACAAGAGAACTTAGCTGCACAGGCCGCCACAGCTGCGCACAGCACCCCATGCCTGCGCACGCTGGCGCACCCTGCTAAGAGTGGGATTCCTTGTCCCCACAGCACTGGAGAGTGAGCCCAGCGCCTTCCCGCCAAGCTCCATCCTCAGCCAGCTATTTATGTATTGATTTATTTGTTCATTCAATTATTTCTTTTCGACACAGAGTTGAGGCACAACATTCCCCTGCCTAGATTCCAATTTGTGGTCCTCCTGCGTCAGCCTCCCAGAATGTCAGGGTTATGGGCCTGGGCCACCATGGTCAGCCCTATAAATCTGGTTTTAAAACTTTTTTTAAAATCCACAAATGAGCTAAAACTGAAGACAGTCACTGGTGAGACTGCCGCTCATAGAAGACAGAATAAAAGAGATCGCTGACCTAGATTACCAAAGACATATACATTAAAAACTAAAATAGGAAAGAGGAGAGATTTAGCTAGGAAAGCTGGAGCTCCAGGAGTCAGCTTGCTTGGCTCTAGCCCCATGGAAGAGCAAGGACACTCACAGAAACCCGGGAAGAAAAAGAGGCCGCTGGGAGAGACCTTCACCTGGCTCAGCTTTCTCTGGAAGAGGGACCTCAGGCCTCATAAGATTTCAGAACTGTAGGAAAGAAGTATTTTTAAAAGAAAATAATGTCCTAATTTAGCACCATCAGAGAAATCTCTACTTACCTTATTTCAAAAATTAAATATGCATAAAAGTTTAGCAAATTCAGTATTTGTGACACTAGGAAAGGAACAGGAAAAGTCTCTCTCATTTCTTCACTTCTCCTCACCCAGAATTCTCTAAAAACATAATCCCTGCCAGCAGCTTCCTGGATTTCTTACTTTCCTCTAAAGTCTGTGCAGGTGCCAACACACACGACTGATACTGACACAAATGCTGCAGCTCGCCAAGCTCATGACTTCATAGAGCGTTCACGTAAGCGTGTGGCTAGTCCTCTTGTCACACCACACATTCCACAATACGGCCGGATTTGATTGTCCAGCAATGTCTCAGTCACCGACATTTTGACTTTTTTATCAAGTTAGTTTTACGCCACAGTGTTGCCATGGGCAACTGCACGGAAGTAAATCCTTCGGATCTGGGCTAAGCACAGCTCGCCAATGATTCCAAGTCTCCCAATTGCCAAGTCAAAGACATTTCCATGTTTATTACTTGAATCCTTAAAAAATTCCTGGAACAAAGCAGGCATTCAAAGAAACTAAAATTGTCACATTGTCTATTATCAAGAATGTATTGATTTAATTCACATAGAAAAGTATTTTTAAATAGATATAGTGGATTGAAAGGGGATTCGCAGGTTAGAGCCGGCCTTGTCCTAGCTACGCGAGCCTGGGAACTTGATTATTTGGGAGGAAACGGGTTGCGAATGTGATCAAGGATCTCGTGTGGGTAAATCAGGCGGACCAGAAAGCCAAAGGGGACTGAAGCAAAGTGGACCAAATAGAGTTCACCCAACGACAACAAAACCTGAGGCCAATCAGAAGGGCAGCAAAAGCAACCTGGGCAAAAACCCCGCAGCGGGCAGCACCGCAATCCCCTGCCTCAAGGTGTACCACACGCTGCAGAGAAAAAGACACCATGGTACTGGCACACACAGATGTGGGGATCAACAGGACAGGACAGGGCAGGGCAGGGCAGGGCACAGCGGAGCACAGCAGAGCAGAGCAGAGCAGAGCAGAGCAGAGCAGAGCAGAGCAGAGCAGAGCACAGCACAGCACAGCAGAGCAGAGCACAGCACAGCAGAGCA
>NW_004524786.1:2294457-2336812 GCF_000260255.1 Octodon degus | reverse complement strand
AGCAGAGCAGAGCAGAGCAGAGCACAGCAGAGCAGAGCAGAGCAGAGCAGGGCACAGCAGAGCAGAGCACAGCAGAGCAGAGCACGGCAGGGCAGAGCAGAGCACAGCAGAGCAGAGCAGACCAGAGCACAGCAGAGCACAGCAGAGCAGAGCACAGCAGAGCAGAGCAGAGCAGAGCACAGCAGAGCAGAGCACAGCAGAGCAGAGCACGGCAGAGCAGAGCAGAGCCGAGCACAGCAGGGCCGAGTACAACAGAGCAGAGGACACAGGAATAATGCCAGGTACTTGCAGCTCTCTGATCATTGCTAAAGGACTAAAAACGCACACGGGAAGGGAGACGGCCGCTTTAGGACATGGTGCTGGGAAACTGGCCACGCTCATGCAGACGACTGCATCTAGAACCCACTGTTTCTTCTCACCATGTACTAAACTAAGATTAAAATGGGCAAAAGCTCTAAATATTAAAGCAGAAATGCTTAACTGTTGGGTGAGAGGGCGAGCTGGCTGTGCCATCTGTCCCCCTACTGGTCGCCAGGCTGGATGCGGCTGACCCGGCTGTCTGGCGGGTGTCCCCTCCCTCCCTCAATGCTCCACGTGTGTCCCTCCCAAGCTGCACACTCAGTCATGAGTGTATGAGCAACTGCGCTCTCCTGCTGGAACCTCTGAACAAGCTCTCATGAAACACGGAGCTGCTGGACGACAGACAGGTAAGGCCCTGAGGACATGCGCATAGGCAAAGACGTCCTCGATAGACTCTCAGCTCTGCAAGTTCCACCAGGAGTCGACAGATGAAATCATAGCTCATTGAAAGGCTTCTCCACACAAAAGTAACAACCACAGCAGCGAAGAGACAACCTACAGAATGGAAGAAATTCTGCCAGCTACTCCTTGACAAAACGCTAGTTATCTAGACTATATAAGGAGCTAAGAAACTTAGACTACCCCCAAAGAAAACAATCAAAAATGGGCAAGTGAAATGAATAGTTGTCTGAAGTATGCGCAACATCCTGGCCACTAGAAAAATGCAAATTAAGGCAGCACTGAGATTCCACTCTAGGATGGCTGGCTAGGGTCACGAAATCAAGTAACAACAAGTGCTGGTGAGGCTTCAGGGGAGCAGGAGCCCTTCTCCGCCAATGGTGGGAGTGTAGACTCGTGCAGCCACGATGGAAATCCGTGTGAAGAGTCCTCAAAGAGCTAGAGGCGGATGCTTCATTCAACCCAGCTGTTTCCCCTCTAGGTACCCTCCCCCAAAAGTTAAAGACATCATATTTTAGTGACTCATGCATCTGCATGTTCATGGCAGCACTACTCATGATAGCTAAATCTCGGAGGCAGCCTAATGCCTGTCAAAAGATAAATGGATAAAGAAAATTGGAGGATTGTTTTTTGTTTTGAAACACAGGTTGGCTATGCCATCCACGCTAGCCTTGAACTCACCATGTAACTCACAGTGATTCTCCTGCCTCAGTCTCCCACAGGCTGTGATTAGAGGCATACATCACCATGCCCAGATTAAAATGTGGTTTTTATACATAGTAGAATACTACTCAGCCATAAAGAAGGATAAACTTGAATCATGCAGAGGACAAGGGATACACTTGAGACCATAATATTATGTGACGTAAATAAGACTCACACGTTTAAGTATCTCGTGGTCTCTCTAGTACAGGAAATTTAAAGTATAAAGAAATCAAAGAGCAACATAAAAGACAGACAGATAGATGAATAGAGTGAGCAACAGATGATAAGGACAAGTAGGTGAGAGGTGATGGGAAACAAGAGATGGATCTCTTGAAGAAGGAGGCCTGAGAGATGGAAGGGGAGGGGGAGGGGGAGGGGCGGGGACGAGCGGGAGAGTCCGGGGGGCGGCCGCGGGGCAGAGAGGGGAGGGGAGGGGAGGGGGAGGGGGAGGGGCGGGGGAGGTGAAGCAGGGTCTCGGCTGCACTCTGCACACCCGTCGGTGGCCCCCGAGGACTAGGGCTGTCCCTAGGTACCAGTCATCTTATTGACGCAGCATGCGCCAAGACAAATCAAAATTTAACGTAAAAAGCGGCGAGACAGCAAGGTGGAGAGAATTGTGGCAGCCTTAATGAGAGGAAAGAGCTATGCAGACGGGGGAGAGGAGGAGGACATGGCCCAGAGGCTGTGAGAGCTGAGGCTCAGGCTGGCCACCTGCCCCCAGAGAGCAAGCTGCCCACACTGCGCCTCGGCGCTCCAGCTCTGGCCCTGAGGGCCAAGGGCCACTGTTTGTGGCCACCTGATGTGGCGGGAGCAGGAAAGTAACTTACCTGCTGCAGAGAAACTGGAGCTTCTCAATACAACACAGAAGAGCAGGCGGCATCCAGAGGCGGCCCTTCCTGCGAACAGCCCTCCCTCCTCCCTCCCAAGCCAGCCCAGGGCCGAGAGCTGAGGCGACCAGACAAGTGCAAGCCGCCTGCGCCGCTGCTGGAAGCGAGCGCCAGCCTCTCAGCGTGGGCGCTGGTTGGGCGGCATGGTTGGGTGGTGTTCGGTTGGGTCTGGCACAGGCAAATCGAGTGCTAATTGACGCAAGCTGACTTTGGAAAGAATGTTTGTAAGAGCTTTCTCTTGCACACGCAGGCGCCGTCAGGTGAACACTCAAACCCGCACCCACCAACTCACAGCTGGTCCAGAGAGCGCTGCAGGGACGGCGGAGGCGCTTCCCCAGTCTTTGGTCTCTCGCCTGGTAGCGAATTGTGTTGCCACCTAGACATAAGCAGGGCGCCTTTCCACCCACATTAGGGAGTGCTCGGTCAGCACCTGCAGCCCAGAGTGGCCTAGACCCTCGCGGTGACCCTGCTCTTCCTGTGACCCAAGCGCCGCTCTCTGACCTAATCGACCTAAACCTATATCTTGACACAGCTTGCTGGCTGGAAGGGCTGCCAAGTATAGAATCCCAATTGTTTTATATTGATTTTTTTCACCAAAAAAACACTAAGAAATAGAAGATTATTTCTTCTATGATTATTATAGAAGATTATTATTATTTGCATCTTCGAGAAGAAAAGATGAAGTTCAGAGAACACACGACTCGCCCAAAGCCCAGATGCTGATCCTCCGCGACTTCTACGACACACTCCGGTAGGTGTAAATTAAAAACGACCCTGTTTATTGTCAGGTGCTCGCTGCTGCTGGGAGAGCCAGCTTCCCGGCTGAGAGGGAGCTGCTTCGTGTCTGCACCCAGGGAGAGGCTAGCAGAGCACTTCCTGTCCCTCGGGCCCCTCGCACCTTCTGACGCAAGGATTAGTTCAGGGCTCACTGTGTATTTTACTCTGGGTGAGGCTTGTTTTTGGAGTCATCCCGCGCTACTCCATCTTGGACTCAAGGCGGACCTAGCGCCTCCCCCGCCAGCGCTGGGGTCCTGCTGCGCAGGATCCCGAGATGGCCCAGGAAGGAGGCCGGGAAAGAGACCCGGCACGTAGGCGTCGTCTGTCTAAGCGCGCCCATCTCAGAAACTCCGTTCTGACCTTGGCAGTCAGGACTAAGCAACATTTAGGTGGCCATTCTCCACAGAGCTGTAAAAACACAATTAAAAGCAGCACCTGATGCTTAGGCAAATTGCTGGAAAATCCTGCGCTATTCAAAAATTATCTTCTAAAGATAATTCCAATTCCGTTGTGGGTCATGGTAAAATAAGCAATCTGAATCCAAGGCAGATGAAGATCTGTGTGCTGGAACGCATTTATTCACCAAGTAAGCACGGGCTCCCCGCCGCCCAAGCGCACTGTGCTGGCAGCGGGAGCTGGAGGGCGCCTCCGGCCTGGGAAGCGCGCAGCGTGCGGGGCAGCGCCACGCGACCAACTGCCAGGCACCTCCAGCTCTCAGCGACCTCATCCAGACGCAGCTCTCCACGCCAGGCGCCCCGCCGGAACTCGGAGCAGGGCAACAACACACAGCGCTGCACACACAGCTAGGCTCTGATTTTAGATCGTGAAAAAAACAAAAGCAAAAACACACCCACCCGCACAAGTCACGGGCCAAATCCAGAATCCCTGGCAAACGCTGTCCTCACACAGGAGTTGCGAAGGAAGTCAACTCTTCGGAAGGAAGCTGCTCCAGGAGCCTGGGTCGGCCCAGGCCTCCTCGGGGGTCCTGGGGGGCTTCTTCCACCTTCTGGCTCCCGTCCTGCTATTGTATTCGTACACTTTCCCGGACACTGCAAGGGAGAGCAGACCCGTGCCTCAGCGTGCTTGTGTGCCTCACTCACCGCACAGAGCCATCGCTGGGCGCTTGCTCCGCAGCTGCACCGTGCCTCGGCAGTCTTCCCAAGTCTTGCTCTCTCTCCTAGAGAAAACTAGACGCACGCAAAGCAGCGTGTAACCTCACGCGCATTAAAAACCGCCCTCCACAGAATTTGTCTGCAGGAAGGAACATTTCTGTATCATGACTGTGCTAACAGGTACACGGTGGGTTAAATGTCATAGAACAGTAAACAGAACTGTTTGGGAGTGGCGCTGGGGATGAAAACCAGGGCCCTCGGGCGGAGACAAACCCCAGCACTTCTTTTATTTTTTAATGAGTTGCCCAGGTTGGGCTGAAACCTGCAACCCTCCTGTCTCAGCCTCCCAGAGTGCGGGATTACGGGTGTGTGCCACCACGTCTGCCTCAGAGACGTTTTTCAAGGGAAATCTCTGCTCTAGCACGTCCTGTTGCACCAATACCACTTTTGTGGTTTAGGCAATGCACTAAGGTTTGAAAGATGGTACCTTTCGGAGACGCTTGCTGACGCATACACAGTAGCTCTGTGCTGCTTTTGGTGATTTTTTTGGAGATTCTGTTATTTTTAACATTTTATTTATGTATGTATTTGGTACAGGGTCTCACTATGCAGCTCAGACCGTAGTGATCCTCCGGTCTCAACCTCCCCAGCGCTGGGATTACAGGCAGTTTCAGGGCCAGCGTACATGCCTGCAGTTCTGGGGCTGGCAAGGCATGGGGTCCTAGGATTGAACCTGGGTCACTGTACTCACCAGGCAGGCACCGAGACCACCAAGCTATCTCCCCAGCCAGCTGTAATTATTTTTAAAGCAAAAGTTTAAAAGAAAAAAGAATATCGAACTATTCTCTCATGCACACCCTCAAAAAGACTATCTTCTGATTGTGTGAGGTTTTACAACCTCCAAAGAATAATAAAATGAAACTAATATACAAGAGAAAAGAAGCAGGGTAGGTGGGGTCCGTTGTGCAAAAGTCAGCTGCTGATTGCTTATTGGGTGACTAAGATGTGATTATGGAAAGACTAACCGCAGTAACCACAGGTGACAATATACGGCATGTCCCCTGGCAAGGTGCTTGCATACCACTAGCCACACTTAGGAGTGACAAAGCTGAGGGACACACATGTTAAGTGTCACACCATCTGTCTGCCCGTGGTGGGCCTAGACGCGACTCCATCCCACCTGGCTACCGAGCTCTAATAGTAACCTAGGGCCAGGGACTATGACCTGTGTCACTTTGATTGACCTCTGTGACCAGAACAGCGTCTTATGCACCACTTCCTGGGCCACACAACCCCTGTGGCTACACCCATTTCATCTTAAAGTATCACTCTCCTTTCTGTGGCACGTGCCACTTCACTGTGCTCAACAGCCCATGACACTGAACAGAGACTTCTGTCAGAACACCATGCTGGGGTGGGCGATGCTCTCTCCACCAGAAACATCCACACACCAAGAAAGGCTGTACCACCGTTTACTATTTCATGCTGGGACTTGAAAACTAATTGCTGAATCCCACATCAAGTGCCCAGGCTCAAAATAAGCCAAGGGCGCAATATCTGCATCCTTGGCACTGGGAAAACGAGAGACTGCGAGGCCAGGCCAGGCCTCAACCTGCAGAAATGACTGGCCTGGCTGGCACCTTTATCATACCACGTATGGCTGTGCTTGGGCCCTGCTGGCTGGCCCGCTGGCTGGCCCGCTGGCTGGGTGGCTGGCTGGTTTTAGTGGAAGAACATGCAGCAGGTCACTGACGATGCAGTGGGTATTCCCTGCCTACTCAGTGGCAAGAGAAGTCAAGAGTGGTGGTAACAAGGGCTGGCCGAATAGCTCAGTGGATTAAGGCTTCTGCAAGTAAGCGCAGGGGCTGGGAGTTCGATCCCCAGGCCATGCCAGGTCTGCCCCCGGAGCATGCTGAGCCGGCAATTGAGACTGGGCGTGGTGGTGCGCGCCTATAATCCCAGCTCTTGGGAGGATTGGATGACTATGAGGATGACAGGCGGATGACTATGAGTCCAATCTAGTAGTGAGACCCTGAACACCCTGTAGACCCTTCCCTAAAATACAAAAATAAATAAATAAAAAATAAACCCAGTCACAGAAAGACAACTATTGGGTGGTCCTGCATGTAAGAGACACCTAGAAAAGTCAAATTCATAGATACAGAAGCAGAGTGGTGGCCATTGGAGAGCGAGTGGAGAACGGAGGGCAGTCACTATCTCTAACTAATAAATAAAACAAACTTAAATAGGTTAGTGACTACAAAGGACTTACCCCAAGCTCAGCACACAGTGAGCGCTAAGTGAGCACTCACAAGACGTGCTTTGCTCGCTTTAGAGGGTGAGAAGGAAACGGGAGCAGGAGGCGGCTGCGGCACTCCGCGGCTCTGCCGGCCCGCAGCTGGGCCCTCAGCATGCCCCTCCGCCCATGCGGGCGCACAGCGCCAGCCCCACGGGCCTGACCTCTCCTCCCCATCTTCTGTCTGCCACTACCAGGATTCAATCTGCTTGCCAGAGTTCCGCCCCCTCTTCTCTTTCTCTGGGGAGAAAACAAGCCGTGTGGCCCTCCCGTGCCTCCATGTCCACAGCATGAGGACAATCGTGGTCCTCCCCGTGTGGGAACGCAGGAAGCCTGACGCATAGGTGAGCACACTGCAAACGTCCCTTCACACTCTCACTGCAGTCCCAGAAAGTGGGACTCAGAGGAGGCTGCTCAACCCGGATCCAATTACGACATGAGTAGTATGTTTTTAATTTTAAAAAATACTTTCTCAGGGGTGATATTCTTCAGGAAGTGCTAGAACTCAGCAGCAAGGCATCAGTAATTTCACGCCAAGATAGCCAAGGGGCCTGGAACTAAGGTATTATTTAGCACAGGGTCTGCAGGGTCTCCCTGCACAAATCAGACTTGTAGTAATCCTCCTGTTTTCAGCCTCCTAAGAGCTGGGGTTACAGGCATACGCCACCACACCCAGTCTCAGCACACACGGCACCCTGGGGATCGGGGATTGGGGATCGAACCCAGTCCCTGCATCTGCCTAAGCAGGTGCTTTAGTCCGCTGAGCTATCTGGCCTGTCCTAGGGACCCATTATCGACAGCTCATGAAGCAAAGAATTGCCCGGCTGACAGCTGTTCAAATTCCTGATGCATCACAGTAAGCCATAGTGCAAGGGTGGCTATTGTAAGGTAGCGAGTCCTAAGGTAGTTGGGTGCACACTGATATTTAGTGGAAAGCATTCATTTGGTCTGTAAAATAGAGTTTAACTGACCTCATTACCTCTATTTAAATGCAGGCAGATTTCCTGTAATAGCGGGAATGTCCGGCTCCACTGGACTTCCGTGCTCAGAAGGGCTCTTTCCCACGGGGAAGGGATTCCATGGAGCCGAGTAATGGTGGCCCGCCCCCAACACCGTTGCCCTTGGTAATTCAAGGAGCTGTTTTACCTGGTCCCTGGTAGTCATTAATTTTACCTGCTTGGCTTTAAAATGGTTTGCCTTAGGACAGGGTCACACTTTTAAAGTGTAATGAATGAGCAATTTATTTATATAGTTCTAGCATACACATAAGCAGGATGGGCTTAACTCAAAAGATGACTGTTGGGCCGGGAGATGGCTCAGTAGAATAAGCACTTCCCTGGCAAGCGCAAGGGCCTCAGTTCAATCCCCAGTTCCACAGAAAAAAGATGCTTGTTACCCCAGAGCCACAAGTGGTCTGGGTGGGACTTTGGTGGCTGGATCCACAGCGTGTGATGCTGGGGTTGCTTCATGGTGCAACCATGGGTTGCACAAACCCTGGGTCCAAGGGCACTAGGACTAAGGGTGTGCGCCTGCCCGCCCTAAGTAGCCTGATAAGACGAGAGCAGCAGAAAGCGCTGTGAGTGTTCCTCGCTGCTTGGCTGCCTCTGCCCACCGTGAACGCCTCCTTCTCTGTGACGCCCTCTGCCTTGGAGCCAGCCGAATCCTCTATAAACCAGCAGCTAGATAAACCTGTCCCCCCTTCACTCTGGATATCCAGTATCTTCTCTCAGCAAAGAGAGAAAAGTGTCTAAGATAACAATTAAGTGCCATACCTGGGTCAATGGCTTCTCCATCAAACACAGTCTCATACACAATGGTTTCCTTTGAAAAAGCACACACAGCAAGCAAGTCAGTCAGCTTGATCAAACGACTTCTGACAGGCGTTTTCTGCTTGAGCGGCTGGCGCCCTTTCAGCTACTCGTCTCACCTACGGAGGGCCGGCAGCCTCGGAAGCCAAGGGCCCTGCTCTCCTGCAGCACCTTCGCCAGTCAGTGGCCTCCTTGGCCTCCAGACCTCAGCGCCTTATTCTGATGTGACGCCCCCGTCCATCTGAGAGGTATTACACAGCGGCTGAGCCTGCTCTCCACAGTGAATGATTTGTTTTTCTTTTAAGACTAAAGATGCTAATGTGTGAGTTGTTTTGTTTTGTTTTTTCTAAACTAAAACCTCAGTATTCATGTTAATTCCAGCGCCAGCACTTTGAGGTCAATAAGTGGGTTTTGGGTTGCAGTTTGGGCTTCAGTCTCTGCAAGGGTCGCCCTCACTGTAGACTGTGCCTTCCACATACTTCCATGTGGAAGTTCCAATCACCAGAACCTCAGGCTGTCACACCTTTGGAGACAGCCTTTAAGGAGCTGATACGGGCCCAGGGATACAGCTCAGTGGCATAAGCGCCTGCCTGGCAAGCGCAAGGTCCCGAGTTTGATCTCTGGTACCGCAAAAAAGACTTAATACAGTTAGTAAAATGAGGTCACGTGGGTGGGCCTCCACGCCACGTGACCCGCGTCCCCCTAAGAAGAGGGGACCAAGACCCTGACAAGGCCATCTCCACTCGTAGGCCAAAGGCGACCACCAGCAGCGGGCCGGGCAGAGAGGCTCCGAAGAGACCACGGCGCCAGGGCTGGGCCAAGTACATCGTTGATTAAGCCTCCTGGTCTGGAACGCGGTGGTGGGAGCGCTCGCCAAGCACCAAGAGAGGCGGGCGCCATCCAGGGCCAGCGAGGCCCGCCGCGGTGGCCAGGTGGCTGGGGAGGCGCCGAGCGGCGGCCGGGCCCTTCCCGCCCCACGCGGCATTTGCGGCTTCCTGGCACCAGCCTGCGCCTTGCACGGCTGCTTGGTCAAGTTCATCCCACTTTGAAGATAGTTTGCACACTCGAGGGTAAAAACCCTACAGCTGAAGAACTGAGTCAACTCTATGACATACAATTTATTTTGAAATAAAGAGGTTTTACTTTTAAGTAAGGGTGAAAACGCTGGGTTTCTGTTTGTCTAGAGTTTGGGGGTTTTTTCCTACATATGCATAGAACAGTTGAGGCAAACTTTGACCTAGGAAATCCTAAGATTGGATCTGAAGTTCCAGCTTCCTAATGCACACATTCAGCAGAAACAGAGGAGCTGAACTGTTCATGATGGTTAGGCACACTTGCCAGCTGTTTATATGGAGTAAATTTTCATTGCTCAGCAATTACAGGAATGATTTACTAAAGAGGGACACAGAACGCACTCACTGTTAAGACTTCCAATTTTTTACTTCTGCTTCCTGTCACAGCTTTTTCCTTCTGAGTTCTCTCTCCTATTTAAAAATAAATAAATAAATAAAACCCAGGTATCCGCTGAGTGGCATTTCTTTAAAAATCACACAATCCAAGCCTAATCACGTCACAATTACTAATCTACATCTTACCTGCAATGTACTTCATTTCTCTGTACAAAAAGAAAATTTGACACAATGTCAGTTTCATTTTGCAAAAACCTGTTTCAAAAATAATTTCATTCAACATTCAGAGTGTGACTGACATCTTCCTTAGCCCAGGAAAAAAGCAATGCTAGCTATACAGGGAAATAATCAAGCAGCCTTCATCAACCGCCACCACCCACTTTCCCACACCGTAAATAAATTCTGCCTAATAAATAAAAACTTCCCTCCCCAGGCTTCCGCGGAAGCCCTGCCTGTCTGGGCCCCTTGCACCAGGCCCAGCTGCTTCCCTCCGGCTGTCAAGCACCTGTCTGTAAAGGCATCAGGTGACACACGGCAGGGGCTGCTCGTTTGCTCACAAACTTACCTGTTTGACAAGGAGACCGATCTTTTGCAAAAGGGGAGAGGAGGAGAGGTGGACAGTGGGAGAGAGAAGGGAAAGGAGGGGGAGGAAGAAAGCATTGGTAAGTGTCACGCACAACGCAAATGCCACCAGGATGGAAGTGTCAGGTCTGTGCACATGCAGCACTTTGATTTATTTATGTTTTTATTCATGTATTTATTTGGCACAGGGTCTCACTAGGCAGCTCAGACTCTTAGTGATCTTCCTGTCTCAGCCTCCCCAGCACTGGGAGTGCAGGCGTGCGCCACCAAGCCTGGTGGCCAGCAGAGCTCGAGGCTAGCAGGGCATGCAGTACCAGGGATCAAACCTGGGCCACTGCGCTTGCTAGACTGGCGCTTAGGCCACCAAGCTATCTCTCCAACCCAACAGGGACTAATTCTAAACTTTTCCATTAAAAACTTCTTCCTATAGGAAGTCTGGTGCACATTTTACAATATAATTCAATAATGTTCTGCTACTTTAAAAGAAAAAAAGAAAGAAAAGAAAACTCCCCAAATGTTTCTGGAATAAAGTGGATTTTGGATCACTGGTGAAAGACGCCACCAAGCTTGGGCGTCTTTTCTCTGCTTCTTGAAAGCAAACTGAGATGCCCACAGAAATAAAGCCCCAAGTCCCCGTTGATTTTAACTCTTTCCAACAAACGCTTAGAAAGAAAATCATGTACCTGGGCTTGGATTTAGAGGCCTTCTTGGCCACTGTCCGGCAGCACTCTGTCATGTTTCCACACCTCCAAAGCAGAAGACAGAGCCACGAAATCAGTCCGACGGAGAAAACAGCCATCAGCGTGAAGACGAAAGGCACGTACCAGTCGCTGGATCTGTATGTGTTGGCCTCTGTGAACTCGATGGTCAGGCCTCTTCTATGCTGGGAAAGTGATTCCAAGGCAAGCAGAGCATTAGCGCGCCCGTGTCTCCACAGAGCCCTGCACACGCACGCACACACGCGGCATCCGAGGAGCAAGACGCTGTGCAGACGGGAGCCCCACGGGGCCGTGCGCACTCCCAGCCACTGCAGGTCGCATGGGAAAGCTCTGTCTCCTTGGACTGAAGACTAGATGAAGTAGTGACCGGAAAGCACACAGGACAATGCCTGGCACAGCACAGGCGCCCGCTGGGACAAGCAGCATGGCGACAGGCGATACCCTTCGAAAGCGCCAATTTGTAGACATTTTTAATTGTTAGAACTCACTGAGCAGTGGTCCCCTCTGGCGGGCAGGACTTCCAGAAAAGCCAGACATGGTTAGCTTCGTAAGGGTCCTCCGTACGTCCACCCTCACAGCTTACATTAGCAGATGCACACTGCGACGTGGCCCAGCAGCTGGGTGCATTCGTGCCCCAAGGTAGGGGCTCATGGGCGGAGGCTCCTCTCAGCCTTTCTGGCTGCAGCTCCCATCTTCAGTAGAGCATTTCCCACATCGAGAACCAAACCAACTTCCGCGACTCCTTACCTCAGAACCGGCTGGAGGAGATGGCGTGGGGGCTCCCATCACATGGATGTCTATGATAGCACTGCCTGTCTGGGGCGCGGGGGATTTGCCAAACTTCAGATTGTCGTCGATGATGTGCACCACGAGATGGTATTGCCGCTGCTGATCAGCTCCAGACTCAAAGTTAAAAGGGTTCTTCACAATTAATTTTGGCGTGTTTGAGCCTCGAGTGGGATCAAATCCAAAATGATGATTCTCATTTCCTTTAAAAAGAATAATTTAAAAATTGGAATTATTTTAAGACATATTGAATGATGTCCTCAAACTATCTTAAACAGCTGTTATCACAGAGTAGCTACATATAAGTAAGTTGGCTGTTGTACTCTAAATTCCCATATCTATACATAGCTTATAATTAAATTGAAGTAAAATAGGCCATAAAGGTAACTTCTTAAGAAAAAATGTTTTAAAGGTTAAAGTCTGAGTTGCACCCCCACACGCGGCCCCCAGAGCTCACACTGTCAGCTAGTGACTTCGCCTGACTACTTCCTCTTCCTTATCTTCTACTCAGAACAGCGTGGCCCTCGCTTCGACGAGGGCTGGAGCGGAATCAGGTGAGCAGGCTGGGCCACGGGCACCCCCAGGCCCTTGCGAAGCTCACGTGTTCTGCGCGGCCCTGCACACTGCGCTGCTAGCCAGACGTGCACGGCACTGCTTTCTGGGGAGCTTTTCAATGCCAACCTGGTCCTTGAAGATAATTAGCCATGTGCCTACTGGTTCCCAGACTCCCCTTCTTTCAGCCAGATGGCAACAGATCTGACTTTCAGACCTGCAATGAGTCTCTTTAATGCTGTCTCAGCAGACCCAGGAGCGTCCTTTAACTTAGCACAGTGGATCATCTTGTAATCATTGATGTCATTGCTAGTTTAACAAGCAGGGAGCTCCACAAGTGCAAACCCACTTGGTGCCCCTAGGTGCTTGCCCCCTGGCACAGAGCCTGGCATGAACTTGGTGTTGATTAAATGCTTCCCACAGAGGGCCATGTAGCTGTGGAGATCTGGGTAAAGCCAACAAAAGCAGAGTCAAAAACATCTATTATCTCCCATTAGGATAATCAGGCTGAACGGTGGCTGCCATTTTTGGCCAACACCATGGTCAGCGTATCCTGCGGCCTACACTGTAACCTTTAGCATCATATTTCCTATGCAAAGGGCTGGTGAGATGACTCAGTGGTCTAAAGCACCTATTTAGAACAAGCTAAGCTAAGCAAAGCTCACAGACCGCGGTTCAATCCCCCAGCCCCACATGCCAGCCAGCCCCGCCACCTGGTGGGCTGAGCTGGCCACACACACACAAAATAAATAAATAAATAAATAAAAATTAAAAAAAAAAAAAAAAATATATATATATATATATATATATATATATTTCCTATGCAAGTCCAAAGTCTCGTGGTGAAAACATCTGTACAGTCACAGATGTTCCCATTATAGGAAAAATTAAATTGGCCACATAGAAGTGAAAGAGACGCTTTGTCGCCAAGAAACGTCATCCTATACGTAGTTTAGCCTCCATAAACACAGTCTTTTCTAGGGCTATATATCATGCCTAACACAGGACAACTAATGGCAATTTGACACAAGCTTTGATTAAAAGTAATAAAGTCATCCACCGGAAGCTATCTCAAAGCGCATTTCATAGTCTTGCGAATCTCTGTCGTGACAGCTGAGTTGGAAGCCATTGATGTTCGTCCCAGCAACAACGTTGTCAAAGATGACCCCTTTGTAAAGACGGGGCACACAGACAGGCGCTTCGTCGTTCTCGTCTTCAATGTCAATCGTGACCTGTCAGCAAAGAGGAAGGAGAAGTGTCACGTCCGCACCCTCAGGCTGTTCACACACAGAACGAGAGGGAGGCATCCGGGTAGATGGAGCTCTGGACCTCTCAGGTAGAAGCCCAGACTTCTCAGAGTGCAGAGCTGCCGCTGCAGACTTAGGTTCTGGCTGTCAATCTGTGAGTCTTGCTTATCATTCCGGACCACGGTGACATTCAGGATGGCCGACAGGGAGAGCTCTGGGCTATTAGCTGAGACCCTGGAAAACTCGCAAATTATGTGAATGACAGAAGGGAAGCTAAAGACCAGGGCCTCGAGACAGGAGTGCCGTGGACACTTTAAATATTTATGGTGCATCCTCACTGTGCATCCTCTTTCTTAACCACGGGCCTCCTCTTCGCCATTCTCTTGAGATAGATAGATGATAGATAGATAGATAGATAGATAGATAGATAGATAGATAGATAGATAGATGATTGATAGATAGATAATATATATATACATATACATATATATACACCTATATATATGGGTATATACATATATATATAACATACATATATATAAATATATGTAACCGTATGATTACTTGAAAGTACAATCTGACCTTGATTAGGAACTGTTATCAACATTTTCTTAATTCAAATACTACAAACCAGAAACTGTGATTACACAGAAAAAGATCAAAACATCAAGGATTTTACAATGTCAGTGGCTGAATGCCAGTGAGCCCGAAAGGTCAGCTGCCCCCGTGCAGCTGACTAACAGCTTTCTCAGCCACTGTCCCAGGGACCCCGGTGTGCCGACCCTTGCGAGCGTTATCTCTCTTAGTGCCTTCTGTAATGTTTTAACAGCACAGCTAAAATCTGGGGAATCATTCAGTCTTGAACGCTACCTTGATAGACTACAGCTCTGTGTTCATGGGACATGTGGGGCATTTGTCTATGATAAGCAGACAGACTGTAGGGTGACTCCTGTGACATCGTGCAAAGGGTCCTGTGCTAGGGCTTAGAGCAGAAATCTTCACTCAAGGCTGGGTCTCCCAGGGCTTAGCGCCATGTTTGAAGCAAGTGATTTAACCTTGCTTTGCTCTACTGTAAACGTATCTTAGTCCCTCAAGCCCTACCTTCCCAGGACTGGTTGGCAGGGACGGTCATCTGTTCATTGGGTATTTATTGAACACTTACTATGTGCCAAACAGTGATAGAGACACAGACGCTACAGTACTGATGAGTAAAGGACCTTAACTGGACCCTAACTTGCAATCTGCACAATAAGCAGCAAAATACATATATGAGGCTGTATCATGTGCTAACTGCCACCTCGCAGTGAAGGACACAGAGATGGGCTCATAAGAAATATCTGCCTCTCCACCCGCCCCCATCTGATCAATGCCCTGGAGCAATTACACGCTCTTACGGAATGTGCAGCGTTGGCTGGTGTAATTGAGCAAACGCTGTCGCAGCACAGCTCTTCCCTGTTTCCAGCTTTTCTCAGCAGCACCCCGCATGCGTGCTCCGTGTTTGTAAGCCCTGTGTGCTCTCTGCTCTTTGGTTTGCTCTGCAGTCTTGGGGACCCTCCCCGAGCCTCACTCATGGTAGGCAATCCCCTCAGTCTACTACTAAGCTGTGCTCCCAGCACCCTTCACCTCCTTTTTTTTTTTCCAGACAGAACCTCACTTAGTTGCCCAGGCTGAACTCACATCTGTGGTTCTCCGGCCTCAGCCTCCTGAGTAGTGGGGGTTGCAGATCTGTGTCACTGTCACCGGCCTGTTACTGCCTCTTCACTCCCTGCATTCCCTGGTGCACGTCTGTTGAATCTTACCCATTTCCCTGCTGAGGAACAAGCGGATTGTGCGAATGCCCACCACTACCACGTGCAAGGGGCTCTGGCCAGAGGCTCTGCTGGGCAGAGACGTTACTGAAATCCTGGGTGAGCCATGAGGAGGCACTTTAGGGCCGGTGTGTAAGAAACAGGCCGAAGTTACAGACACTACAGTACTGATGTGAAAAGGACTCTAACAACACAACACGTCCTGCCTGGACAGAAGCAGTGAGATGGAGAGGCGGCCGGCACCCCCAAGGCACAGGCTCCGCAGACCAGGGCGATGGCTAGGCTGCACTAAACGCATCGCAAGCTGAGGCAGAGGGAGAGGCGACCGGCGTGTCTTCAGGGGGTCACTCCGGACCCTCTGTGAACAGCTGACCACAGCGAGCGCCCATCAAGACAGGCAGTCTAGTTACAAGCCTGCTGCCCAGACCCGGCGGGCAACGGGCAGCCCAGCCTGAGCGTCAGGAACCGATGGGTAAGGGAGAGAATGACATGGGATGTGTTTGTGAAAACAGAGGTGACCAAATATGCTGCCGGGATGGCCTGGGCAACTGTTCAGCTGATTTCAGCAGGTCTACAGAGAACAGCAGTTAAGGCCTGATTTTTTTTCTTGTCCTTTTTATTTTCTTGTAACATTTCTCCTTTTTTTTTTCCTACCAATTTTGCATGTTTATATCTGGGAATCTGAACAACTAATCTGAAGACAACATTATGCAATACAGCAACCATTGTCCAATTCCTATTGTTTTGTTTGATGAAGTTCTGTATTGTTCCTAATGTTCTGGTCTTTTTTTACTGCTTTGTATTCTCTTCAGATAATAATAAGGAAAAAAAAAAAAAAAAGGGCCAGCCAGGTAACTCAGCAGACTAAAGCACCTGCTTAGGCAGAGGGCTGAAGTTGGGGTTTAATCCCCAGTGTCCCGTGCTGGCCCCAACCCCAGGGTGCACTGATGTGGCGATTGAGACTGGGCACGATGGCCTGTGCCTGTGATCCCAGCGCTTGAGAGGCGGAAGGCAGGAGAGTCACTGCGAGTCCAATCTGTGTAATGAGACCCTGGAGACCCTGTACTGAATACATTAAAATAATAGTAAGAAAGAATATGCTGCAGGGTTGGAGAGAGAATTTGGGTGCATGATACTGGTCAAGCGTATAGACTTAATCCAGCCTTTCTGAGCAAAATAACCTAGATAAGTTACAGTGTTTCACTTCTAAACCTTGGGAACAGAACTTCTCCATGTGCTAAAAAGAGTTTCAGAAACTGCTTTTGGAATGGGAATGAGGACCAAATGAAAGTGGGGGCTCAGCAGAGTGGGGGGCCCTCACGTGGGTGTCCCACAAAGTGGATGCTGCTCGTGGTGGTGGTGGTCAAGCAGTGGCCATAGCGGTGACCCTCTGCCGTGGAGAAAAAGATCCACCTCCCTTCCTGCCCTTGGTCACTGAATGCCTCTGCGTCATCAGCTTGGCAGGTAGCACACGTTAGTAACCTTCTCATGTGGTAGAAATGTTAAGCTCCCTGAGGGCACAGGCAGTGCCTTCTACTGCTTTGTCACCCAAAACGTTCCACTTGAACACTCCATAAATACTCATGAAAAGGGAGAAAGAATGAACAAGGTCCTGCTTTTATCTTTAGGCAAAACAAATTCTTTCTATAAGCGCAGTTGCTTGAACTTCTCTGTTGTTTCATTAGGTCTTCTTTCCTCTCTTTTCATCTGTAATAAGTCAACAACAACTGTAGGTGGCATCACCCCAAGCTATTCTGGGAGTTCCTAAATGTCAGCAGGAAAAACTGCCACAGGTACGGCGGCATGGAGATGACTGTCACGGGTACCATCCCAAGACACATGAGTCCAGCCTCGTGCCTGTAACTCAGTGCTGTGACAATCACTGTGACTGTTGATGTGACTGGCTGTAATGTTTCCCCCGCAGTGGTATATGCAGAAGCCCGGAGGTTCTGTCCAGTGAGAGGCAACGTACAATGCCCCATCACTCACATGGGGCCCTCATAATTCTTCTATCCTGCTTGTGCCTACTTGTGTCTGTTCGGCAATGACAAAATCTTGGGTCACTGTGGTGGTTGACAACTGGTGTTCAACTTGGGACACCCACTGAACTGAATGGCATGGTGCTGGGTACGGGAGCCCCACCTGGGGGTTGTTGCCAGCAGCATAGAAAGGGGAAGTGGAGAGGAAAAGTCAGGGGCTGTTGGTTCTCCCGGAGGAGCTGGGCATGCAGGCTTTCCTGATCCGAACACAGCTCTCATCGTCGGAGGAGCTCTGGACCTCACTGTCCCTGAGGACGGCTGCGGTTCACTTTGGGGAGCTCTGGTCCCACCTTGAGCGTCACTTCCTGGCCCCAGTGCAGCCCCCTCAGCCTGCTGCACAGATCCTTCATCCGCTGACACACACTTTCTAGCTTCCACCGCTGACCTTTGGGCCTTCCCAGTGCAGATCCGTGAGACAGGCCTGCACGGGCCACTGTCGTGGGGCCTGGGCCTCCAGCTGGACTCCTGCGAGGCTTCGTTAGGAGCTCTCGGTCGTCAGCTGGACTCTGGGAGGCACTGCCATGGAATCCAGGCCCTCAGTTGGATTTTTTGGATCTTGAATGTGGGACAGATCCTGCACCCTTTTGTACCTGACTGCAGGTGACTACTACAATACAATCCTGTAAATCACACATCCTGTATTGTGAAGTCCTCTATTGTATAGCTTTTCTTGTGAGCCCTGACTACAGTAGTCACTAATCACACTCCGCATAACACCCCAGAATTCACTCCTGGTATCTCTCTAGAGTCCTTCCACATTACTAAAATACTGTAAAGGTGACCACACTGTCCTTCTTTCAAATTAATTTCATTATGAACATCACTTCTCAACATGAGGCAGCCTGAGTTTGAGTCCAGTTCTAGAACCTTGGGAGTATGTTACTTAAACCCAGTGCCTCAGGCTCCTCATCTGCAGGACAGAAATGACTAAAATATTGCCTACCTTGAATGTTTAGAGCGAAGAACAACCAAATTACAGAATTCTTGGGAACTAGAGAGAAGCACGACCGTCTCCATTCTCTGTCACTGTTTGGCCTTGGATGCTGCAAAGCATTAGCACTTACTAGGCAGACCGCTTCATGAGAGCCTGTGTCCCTCTACTCACAGAGGTCACCGCTGTGCGGGGACGGGCGCGGTCACAGTCCTTGGCTTCCACCGTGAGGTTGTACTGCTTCACACACTCGTAGTCTGGCTGCGTGGTGAGTTCGAGCATCCCAGAGTGGGGGTGAATCCAGAATCTTCGGACAGCCTGCACGTCACCACCGATGATCTTGTAGGTCAGACAGTTGGGTGGGTGGTCGTCGTCAGTGGCGGTCACCCTTCCAACTTTGTAGAAAGCTGCAGGTAAAATGTATAATGTTAATTCTTCTCATGTGCAGAGGCAGCACTCTAAGTTTAGCATGCATTTGCTTTCCAAGTAGTATCAGTTTCTCAGAGGATAACGTGAAACCCAGTAGACAAAGGAATGTCTATGAAGACTCCAACCACACAGGGAAAAACTTAAAGGTCCTCTGCCCCTTCAAGCCATGACGCATGAGTTGATATGTTCAAACATTATATTATGTTCATCTCTATTATTACAAGTGTACATATATGTTTGATCTTATAAAAGAATGTCTCCGAAAGTATTCATGTTGGAAGGAGTGATTACAAAGTTTCTATTAAAAGCGTGTCATGGAGCCGGGGAGATGGCTCAGTAGAATAAGCGCTTGCCTGGCAAGCACAAGGGCCTGAGTTCAATCCCTGATTCTGCAAAAAATAAATAAATAAAAGTGTATCATGACATATGCATAGAAAAAATAACTTTATAATATTAATACTCAGCTTAATCTTAGCATTATGCTAATGTTGGCATCAGAAAGGGTCCACAGTGTACTCTCTGAAACTAGGATGCCTGGCCCATGTCCCAGCCCGTCACTTACTGGTGTAACCCACTGGGCCACTCTGTGCCCTCTCTGGACCTCGCATTCTCCATCTTCACACTAGGAATAGCAGTAGTACCTAGCATACAGATCGTCACCAACTGAGTAGGTCACAAGACAGGAATTGGGCCAGCGAGATGGCTCAGGGCCAGCAAGATAGCTCAGCGGACTAAGCACCTGCTGACGCAGTGCAGGGACTGAGGTCCAATCCCCAGCACACATGCCGCGCCAGCCCCACCACTGGGTGAGCTGAGCCAGCGCCTGAGTCCAGACTTGGCGGCGCACACCGGGAATCCCAGCGCTGGGGAGGCTGAAAACAGGAGGATCACCCTGAGTAAGACCAGCACAGAGGCCCTGTACAAATCGATTTCTAAAGAAACACTTTATGAAATATAGGAATCACTTAGAATAGTGCCTGGCATACAGTGAGTAAGAATTGTTACTCTTATTTTCTGTCGAACGTGACCCCATCTTACAAGTAAGGCAACAAGGCCCAGTGGCTTCAGGTAAAAAGGTCACAGAGCAAGCAGCAAAAGGAGAAGGACGCGAGTTTGCATCTGCTGACTGCCTCTATGTTTCATTTTCAGTGTTTCTTTTATTAGGGAATCAATCTGTTTATATTTACCATAATCACTGATAGGAATTTGTGTCTAGCTTTTCGATTTCATTTAGGTACCGTTCCTGATTCTTCCTTACTTTTCTCCTTTGTGAGTTTTCTCCGTGTATAATTTTATATTTAGTAGGGGCTTCTTTTTCATTCGCCAGTGGTGATGCTATTCTTAGACACTGCAGCAGAGGCCTTCGCTTGTGCTGAGCGCTTGTTTGTAGTACAGAACAGCAACGCTCGCTCCGGCAAGTCTGTGTATGCTTCCCATATCTTGATCTTCTTCAACGGTATTACCCACGCCTCTCCCTTTACCCCCTTCCCCATCTCCAAAGCGCCACCTCCGCTTCCAGCAATCCCTCCTGCATGTGTGTGGCCATCCATCCACTATACATCCACGTACTTGGATTCTCTTATAAGAGAGAACACGACCCACATGGCTTTCTGAGATGCTTTATTTCACTTAACGTTTTCCTGCGACTGGCATAACTGCATTCTTCGCCGAAGCCTGCAGTCCACACCTGCAAGTCTCCTCACTATAATCACAGTGGGCAGCACCCCCAAACAGCGCTTTTGCGGGAAGACGGATATAGCTAGGGACTTCCTTAGCAGACCCCAAATCTCTGCATTCTCTCCCTTGTCCTCGCTAGCCTGCTGGAGGGCAAGAGATGGACCATGACGCCTGGGTCCCCCAGCCAAAGTCGAGCCAGGCTAACTGAAAATTGGGCACACTTATCCTGGGTCAGATGGCCCGCCCAGCTGGCCCTCAGAGTGGCGGGCTGCATAAATGCTAGTTGTGCGCAATCCTAATCTCTGAGGTATGTAACATGCCTATGGTAATATATTACAGATATGTTTGGTTACCCATAATCACTTTCCACTTCATGAATTACAAACTTCAACGCAAGATGCTTTACTCCCGTGTAGTGTGCTGCCTTTACGCAACAGCTTACCAGCTCCCCGGCACAGGTGGGGACATCTTGCGTGCTAACAATCAGGCATAAAGAATCATGACAAAAACTGTCCCCCCAAACTCAGAGAATTTCTTTCCCTGTCAACATCCTCCCCCGTCTCTGGTAATGTGTGACTAAGCAGGTGACAAACAGGACTCATGCCCTGAAGAACAGAGAAGCCATGTATGTATATCTGCTATACACAGCAGCCCCAGAAAATATTGTCCACTGTGTCCCTGTGACAGCCAGGGACATGCCAAAAGTGATGCAAAACCACAGCGAGAAGGCTGTGGTAAAACTCCCACTGTCACACAGCCCGGACAAAGGAGGTGTCACTTGCACGTTCAGCACCTCACTGAGTAAACCTGGAAGTGTATTCTTCTTCAGTAGATTTTCAATAAACTTGAACACTGTCTTGGGCATTTTTAGCTGAATTTTAAAACAGCAACTGTGGGTCTCTGCCAAACTTCCTCATCAAAAGCTATTGGAAGTGAAATTAGTCTTCCTCTGTAGCCTGCAACCCAGCGTGATTTAATTTTCGTATGTGTTCTGCTAAATTCCTACTGATGAACGAACTCTGCTGCCTGTGTCTGCCCTCTACAGAAACTCTTTGTCAGCTCACCACCTATCAGCAGAAAAAATATATATTTTTACTTTAAATATTATAGAATCCCTTAATTTTGTTAGGGGAAAGCTTTCATGCAATTCTCAGCATACTCTCAAATCCTCTGTACTAATCCACTCAGCATGCAAAAAGATTTCACATTAACAGATTTTTTTTAATATCCTCAAGGTCTGTAGGCTAAATGGCTGATATTTTGAGGAGACTTTATTTTCAGAGTAGTTCTGACTTTCCAATTTTCTTCTGAGAGCAAAGTTCCAGTGACTTGAAAGATTTTTTTCTCCTCTAATAAATATCTCAAAAAAATTCCTCTCATTTTATTCAGGTTACATGTTCTGGTGGGGAAAGCCAAGGGATGTTTACAAAGGAACCCAAGGCGACGGTTCTAGTGCGTGTAGCGCAGGCAGCCAGTAAATGTGTGGCTGCTAGTGTTATTGGCGATGACGTCCTGGCTACTTCAACGAGTGCCATGTAGTTAGCCTACCTCAAATTATCAGCTAATTTTCATATCAGCTCTCTGAGGTGGTTTCAGGAATGTTCATTTCACAGATGAGAATTCAAAGGTACATCCAGGCTCTACGACTTGGCCAACGGCCCCTGCACAGGAGGATTTGAGTCCTGTCTGGTCGCCTGAGCACTCAGAGCTGCGGCTCCACACAGTGCTCTGGCAAGCCCGTCTGCCTTGACCCCAACACAAATCTGGCCCCAGCTCTTGAAATCCTAAAGCCCGGCCTAGAGAATCCACCATGCAGAGGTGCTGAGGAAGAAGCGTGCGCCTCTCTTGGACACAGAAAACGGTGACCCTAACCTCTGCTGCCCCTTCTGCAGCCAGCGTTCCCTTGTCTGTGCCAGCCGATCCGACCTCATTCATATCTAATCTATGACTGCGACAGACCCGCGTCCATGCTCTCGACTTCGGATCCAAAATCCTGATTTCCGCGAGAGCTGGAGGGCTTGAGCTAAAGGCAAACAGCCACGCAGCTCCCGCAGGCTGGCTCCCGCAGGCTGGCTCCCACAGGCTCGCTCCCTCGCCCTCCTGCGTCCCACGCTTCCCTGCAGATGCAAACCCTACAAGCGGCACACGGAGGCGCGTTCCTGTCACAGCAGCGAGGGACACCCTACCTCCTGACGTCTCCGGAACCGAGAACGAGTAGTGCGCGGCCTGGAACGTGGGGCTGAAGTCGTTGGCAGGGGCCACCTGCACCACGACCCTCACGGTAACTGGAAAAGAGCAGAGAGTAAGTGCGAGGCAGCCACCGCTGCGCTCCACACACAAACCGAGCACCCCAAAGTCCAGAGTTGGGGGGGCTGAAACAATGCCACCCTTCTGCCCCAAAAGATCCCCGCCCCAGACTGTGCTGGCAAGAACCCAAGGGAGCGCTGGTGCTAGCCAAGGCAGGTTAGCGCGTGCCGCTGAGGATGCCCGCTGCTGCCATGGGCGACTGGGCTGCATGCAATTACTTGGCGGAATTCACGCACCTACAATATGTGAATGGCGATGGAATACCCATCTCTGACACAAGTAAACAAAAAAGAGGATATAAATGAAGGACCATTTTGTAGTGAAAATATATATATACATCTGTATATACAAAATAGCATCAATCTATTGCTACTTTCTCTTAGTTCAATGAGAAGAAAGTTTTGAACAGTGTTTAGACAAGATATCATGTCTGCATCTTGTACTATGAATAACTACTACAAAGACAACAATATGCAATGTATTAATTATTGTAACTGTCCTGCTAACCTGCTTTGAAACTGTCTCATTTCTATTTCTTTCTCAATAAAATGAATTTTAAAAAGCCAAAGCAAGTTAGTAAAAAATATAATGTACTACATCTCCTACAACAGACATTCATGTACCCATTCATATTACCTATAAATGCATATTTATATATTGTCACAAGAGAACTTATTGCAGCTTCACAGGTACAACCTCCTCCATTACAGCTTTTGGGGTGTCACTCTCAGCCCAGCTCCTAACAGTCTACATTCTGCTTCCAGTGTATTCCCTAGAGGTTATGTGGAAAGAGACCAGGAAAGCCCATGCTCAGTGCTTGGCCTTAGGACTTCCCGTGCGCTCTCAACTAGTGTAGCTTCTCAGAAGCCCAGTTATGTCCTCAGAAAGGAAAACATCAGCTCTGATCTCCTCCCTCACCACGCGCATGTGAGGTCAAAATGAGATTATGCCCAAAGGAGATTTACAAACTGTAATAAGGGAGGCAAAAAGTAGTTACTACAATTACTTTGCCGTAGCCAGATTTAGTGTATATTATAAAGAAGGAAGTCCACATTTCATGGCAAAAGCCGCAGCAGCACATTGAAGAGTTGTAAAAAGATAAGAGTTTAATATTCAAGCATATGACAAGCAATTTGTAAACAGGGAACATTTTCAATAAAATTAAAATAATGGTATTTTCTGCACAAGACATTGGCTTGACACTGGTGTTATTGTTCCAGTTTTACAGGTGAGAAACTAAAGTTCACAGAATTGCTTGTGGCCAGAGGTCACAAAGCTAATGAGTCACAAAGTGGCTATTGGACCAGGCTGCACCTGGGAATATCTCCCAAGAGATCTTCTCTAGGGTAGGAATGTGTGAAATACAAAATGCTAAATTACATAAAGATTGAAAAGCATACTATGGCAGGACTTTGTAGAGTAGCTAATCTGCTATTACGTATCTGGCCTCTCCGGGGTGTGTTACTCCCTAAACTTACGTGGTCGTAGAAGTCTCCTTCGTAAGTCATCTTGTAGAACTCACGTTCTCAACAATTCTGTGCATTGTGATCCGGAAAAACCTGTGCCACACGTGTCCAGCCAGAAAACTCACCCTGAGATCAGCAGCACCTTTCCCTCAGAGACGCTGCGGCATTCTTTGTATTTCGACACGCATTGCTACCCGCATTTTTCACAGGACTTTCATCCGAGTCCCGGGGTGCTGACAATCCCCCAAGGCCTCAGGAGTGCTGCTCTGCAGTGGCAGGTGGGTTATGCTAAGGGCTGTGTATCTCCCTCAACAAATCCCACTGACATGATTCAAAAGCTGGTGCCATTTACGGCTCTGCATACTGTGATTTCGATTATAGCCTTAACCACCCAAACTGTGCTAATTAGCTGGCCTATTAAAGTCGCCCAAGCGGCACGTGCAGTGCTGCTGCACCTTGTAGGAGCAGTTGCTGTGAATGCATTGGCACGCAGAGAGGATGCGGATGTATTACTGTGAGAAATGTCTCTCCCTCTCCAGCAGGCAAAGGCTCAAATTTCGTGAAAGGCAAAAGCTCCCTTTTGATTAGTTAGACCATCCAGGTAAATGGCAGCAAGAAAAAAGCATCCATCCTCCAAAGCCAGCTGGCTGTGTAACCGGCTCTGCATGGGAACGGAACGCACGAAGAGTGTCCTTGTGACTGTCGGCGTGGGTTCCCGCTCCCCACACAGGGCCGCACCCCAGAGCTGGGCCATTGGCCTCCACAGCTGTCCTTTGCAAGGAAGACACCATTAAAACTCTCACATCCGCAAATCAGGTGAGATTTAAAGAGGTTTAGGGTGTTGATTGAAGTTCAGCCTTAAGTTCCTCTGGTGGCAAAGCTATGGACACATGGCACAGCTCCGCCTGTCCACGTCCGTGGAAGACAAAGCACTCTAGCGCACTGCTCCCAGGCCCAGCCGCAGAGTCCTAACAGAATGACACAAGCAACCACCACCGATGTGGAGTCCCCACAAGAAACGCAAACACCACCATGTTCTAGGCTGTCCTTACCGAGCCCTTGGCTAACCCTGTGTTCACCGCCTGATACGCATACCTCCTGGGACATCACTACGCCAGCTGTCTGCTGGGTGGCTTGTGCTTTACAGCCACCACAACTTCTAAGTCCTAGGGACACTTGACATTAGTGACAGATAAAATTGGAAAATTTGGAGAATTTTTATTTTCATTAAAATCTCTATAACCAATAAATGCACTCTTAAAATTATAACATGGAGTTAACTATGTAAGGGCCCCATCAGGCACCTAATGTGAGTCCTACTGTGAGTGACAATAAACAAAGAAAAGCAGCCATTGGTGGGTAGCTAAGCTACTCGGGTCCTGGACCCGTGCTCTGTGCTCTGGGCCCGTGGCACTCACTTAAAACACATCCCAAAGGTAAGGAGTGTTTCGCAGTTAGCAAAGCTGTGACTGTTAGATCCGTCAGTGCCGAAGGCTTCGTGATCACCCGGCCTTGGCGGACTTACTCACACTACAGCAAAAGCCTGCTGCACCGCAGGCTGACCCAGAATGGTGGGACATTGTGAAAAGAGCCCCAGGGAAGGAGAAGGCCACGCCTGCACCTTGAGAACGCGTGTGGGCCACAGGGCCAGGCACACCATGTCTGCATCGTGTAAAGTGATTCAAATGCCACTTTGAAAGTACCCAATAACAGGCATATTATTAAAAGGAAAGCACTGAGCACAGGGTTTGGATCTGTACATCCACCACCCCTCCTAACCGCAAGGATGTCTCTCGAGCTGTGTTTAAGAACTGTGTGGCTTAAAGGGCCACTAGAATGTGAGAAGAGCTTCCCACGTGTGGTGGAAGCTTCCAGCGTAAGCCTGCCTGACTCTCCCTTCGCCTTTTGCCCCAACTGTGCTGGATACTTATGTCTCAAAGCCTAAGGTGAGCAGTGTACAGAAAGGGCTCCTGCTAGTCCTCGGGTGGTTTATCAAGGTTACCTGTATGGGAGGGATGTGCGCTATCGAACACCGAAATCATCATTTCGTAGATGTGCCCCTCTGCGACCGCCTCTGGGTCTTCATAGTCCAGCTCTCTGCTGACCTTGTGGAGAGACATTGCTTCAGAAAAGGGACCAAAGACAATGCTTGAGACACAGTCTTTCTCTGTGATTTTGGCTGGCTTTGAACTCACTGTGTAGCTTAAGCTGCTCTTGAACTCATGGTGCCCCTCCTGCGTTGGTGTCCCAAGTGCTGGGATCCTGCAGGGCCAATTGTTTTAAGGTATATCTTTTAATAAGTCTTCCCAAAAGAAATAAATTCATGGCCATTTTCATTTCTGAGGGAAGACATCAGGGTCTGCCAGAGACTGGCATAGATTTACACAAAACACACCTTCTGGTGGAACAGGAGGGCATCGGTTTCCTTCTAGAGCAGCCTACAGTGAAAATACCCCCTGGAAAGTAGAAGGAAGAAATAGGCCATCCCCTAGCCTCCCTGTGTGCCGTAGTTCTGTCCTGGACAAAATATCTTATCTTAAATATTTTAATAAAAAATATTTAAGATAAAATATTTTGAATAAATGATGAAGTATTATAAAATGTAATTTATTCCAGATAAGATAAATTATCACTTCAAAAATACATATTGAGAACTAGTTAGACGCCAGTTACGACTGTAGGTACCAGGGAAACCGCAGGAAACGAGGCGCTCCCGGATCAGTCTTGAAGACAGAGGTAAGTTAATGCCAGCAACATTAGCAGAACATCCAGTGGGCATAAGCTGGAATGAATGACACCACTATCCAGATGTTCAGCAACAGCTACATTTTGAAACTTAGTAAAAGTGTATTGATTACCCACAAAGCACCGAACACTCTAGCACATTTTACGAGCAACTTAGAAATACGAGCAGATGCTGCACTCCACTAGAGTAACAAGAAACAGACAGTTACAATGGAGTCTAGCAAGTGTTTTGATATGCAATCTACAACCTACACTGTGAGCCCTTAGCAGAAAGAACCACGCCAGTTAGCATGAAAACAAAAACCCACTTGAAAATAAGTGATGCTTAATACCTAAAGCATAATTACTCAGACACAGACATGAATGAATTGCAGGTGGATAACTGATGGGGGCGGGGGCGGGCCCGGAGGGCCAGAGCTTAGAGGGCGTCATGTTCACGTGACTTCCACTTCACACATCTCCACGCCTTACAATGACAGTTGGGCCTTGTGTTGCAAAGCAGGCATAAACCCAAGAAGCTGGGTGCCAGAGCTTTCAAAATTCTTAACATATGGGCAACCTCAGCTCATGGCTCATGGAGCCTGTTGAGAAAACTTGGGGTTAGGATCAAAGAAAGAGGTCTGTGGCTTTCACAGCCATATAAAGGCAAAGGCAGTGGTAGGGAGGGTACACAGTGGTCTCTGGATTGAGAAACAACTACGCCAGCCTCTCAGGGACAGCCTTCTGCAAGGGAGGCCTGTGGACACCTGGAGCTAGAAGATTCTTCCAAATATTCCCAGAATTATATGCTGGGGGAAAAAAAAACTATTCATACTACACCAGTAGAAAGCTTAAAACCTCAAGAAGGGACAGGGGAGCTGACAAACCCTTTCCAGTGTCAACGCCATTGGCAACTCCATGTCCCACATAGTCACACAGATTTATCTCTAAGGAAATCAGCATGCTTTTCAGCCTCTGATTTCCCCAGCTAAACAGGAAATCAATTACTCTGTGCTCATCATGAGGAGAAAATGATTGCAGGCAGCAGGATAACGGAGGACGAGACACCCTCCAGCAGGACCGCAGGGGAGCCCGGAACGCTCCTCTGCAGTCAAGGCTCCTCAGCCTCTACTAGCCTTCCCAGCAGCGGCTGGGATGCTGCTGCGCCTCCCCAGGAAGCCACTGCCGCCGCTGCTCACCTGGACAACATGGTCAGCACCTGGCACCTGCTCAAAGATCTGTCCAGAACCAAGTGGGCCCAAGCTTGGAACATAGTGGATTGTATCCGGAGGCTCATCAAGGTCATGACACAAGAGCTTTGCCACCACCGTGCCCTTTCCAATCACCTCCTGGCCTGTGTACCTGTTTCATTGTTCAAGAACAAAACTCATTTGAGACTGATGTTCCTTGAAAACAGAATGCTTTTCCCATTAGCATCTGACAAGCTGGATGACGCAGTGCCCAGGTGAGGATGCCGCGCTCACCCCTCAGGAAGGAGATCGGCTCTAGCGCATCGCCCCGGCAACTGCTTCCCAGCAGGCTCAGCAACTTTGGGGCGCTACCTCCTTCTCCCAAGCATGCCTTGTCTGCTCCTGGCTGGGCACATGCTGAAGAGGGTGTACTGGTGGATACATCGTGTCAACTTGAGAAGTTTAGAAGTTTAATTAAGTGACTCAGCAGAGAGTCAGTGTTCTTAGTTTGTGAACATCCTCATCCTGTGCAAGAGGAAGGCATGGACATTGGAGAGTTCTATGCCCCCAGCCCAGGGAAGCCTGCTTATAATGTAAGGAGGGGAGAGGGCTGGCTAGAAGCCACAGCTGCTGCCCTCCCCTTTGCTCTTCCCTGTTTTCTGCAGCTGTGAACTGCTGCCCTCTGCCACATGCCGCTCTGCCTGGGAGCCAGCCGAGTGCAGACTGGACCCTCCACAAAGTGCGGGCTGGATAAACCTTTCCTTCCTTCATTTTGGGTGCCAGGTTTTTTGTCCCAGCAACAAGTGAAAAGTTACTGAGACAGAGGGAAAGCCAACTGAGGCCACCACCTCCGTGAAGAGGCCTGCGGGGCAATCAGATCCTTCCAGGGATTGTCCAGACCTGGAGCACGCGGATAGCGTGGTCTAGAACCCATCTGAGCTTCCGTAGTCACAGAGAACTTGTCATCACTGTGTGTCCACACATTTTCTCTGAGACCTTACTCCCCAAATGCTGGCTCTTAAGCCTTCAACATTTACACCCTTCTAACTGTCAGAAATTAGCAGAGTTCCCAGCTCTACAAGGCTTCTCTAAGCACCCAGGCCTATATGTTCTCCCTCTTAAAGACCACAGCACAGAACCCAGGACTTTCGGTCACAATGTTGTGTGTGTGTGTGTGTGTGTGTGTGTTTCTTCTGCTTTATCTGTTATCATCCTAACAAGATATAACCTCCTTATGGAAATACGAGCATAACAAGTGCTCGCGCTTCTCCCCAAGAGACCCCAGCACTCCCTGCAGAATGTGGTGTGTGCCTGGGTAACCAGCTAGGGTCCTCCTGGCGGAACCGCAAGGAGAGAAGTGTGCAGGGGAAGGGTGGGAGAAGCAGACGGTACTTGTCCTCACAGCAAGGCTGCGTGGTAGGCACAATTATCATCTCTATTTGAAAGGTACCTGGCTCCCAGCGGAGACCTTGGGTAGTAACTAGCGGGGGGACATTTTATTTTTCATGAGCCAGACAGGAGCAATGCTCAGGGAACATGGAAGTGGTTGGTGTCTGTGTGGGTTACAGGTGACATGGGGAGCACAGAAGTGACAGATACGCAGCTTAGAAGACAGAACCAGCCAGCGAAAGTGGCCGCCCTGAGGGGCCTCCAGACCCACCGCCCTTCATCCAAATGTCTAAGCCCCAGAGTTCTGAAACACCCATTTTTCTCATCACTTATTCAACCTCACAACCTGACCTGACCTGAAAATATTTTATGTCAAAACATCACCAAAATGCTCAGGTCTGGACTTGATTCATGTGGCGCAACAGTCACTAGAGCCTGCATTGCGGGACTCTGCTCCTGTCGCACCGTGAGAGGCGCGCCACACCTGAGGTCACACTGTGTGACCACTCTGCAGTCAGAAGGGAGAACTTTCATCCCGACCCATGCAGCGCCAAGGGTTTCGGACAACAGACAATATTTATGAAACATCAACTCAGCCCTTGTGTGTAAATCATCTCATTTATTTTTCACCACTACTCCACTGAGTACCATGGCTCACTCATTTTACAAAGAAAATCTAAAGATCAAAGGGATTAAGTAAATTGCCCCAGAGCATTAAGATAACAAAGAATAGACCCAGGCTTCTAAGCCAGGGCCCTGACTCCAAACCCCAAGCTGTCACCATGCACCGTCTCATCCTGGAAACCCAGGACCATGTCCTGAGGCGGAACAGGAGTCAAGCCAGTCTGCTGATCAACCGTGATCCAGCTGGCCAACGAATGGTCGGACCCAGTGCCTCCTTCCCTCAGGCCGCCTCCAGGCATGCCCGCATGCACCCGCCCACCTCAGCTTACCTAATCAAATACTGGTCACAGAAAGGCGCATTGTCATTAATGCCGTGAATAGAGACAGCCACTGGAATTGCTGCGCACCTCTGGCCACGGTCACAGGCCTTAATGGAGAAGGACTGGATGCTTGCAAACCCCTCTCGCTCCATGTCCAGTCGAGTGGCAGTAACCACCGTCCCACGCTCTGCAACAAAACATGTCCTGCTCAAGGGCCGGGCTATTGTTTCCAAAATTGGTAATATGTACAGCTATCAAAAAAAAAAAAAATCAACTATATTCCATTCTATGCCCCACTCACTAAAATTAAGAAACTGTTTCCAAGTGGAAGCATGGTATTTCATTACTCATACACTATTAATCATATTGTGTTAGCTGGTAGCAAAAACAAAATTGTTCTGGAATGAGAAGTCGTTCCAGAAGAGGCCTTTGTTTTAGGCTGCAAAGCACATGTGGGGTACAGACATGGAGACGGGTGAGGGCTTGCGCCCAGCGCAGAGAGCTCCGCAAAAACGAGCACACGCTGGGGCCACAGGGCTCACACTTCCTGCTCGTGGTCATTGCCGAGCAAAGCCCAGCAAGCAATCAGGGCAACAATGCACATAACAAGGGTGGTGTCTCAGCTGGGGCTGTCCCAGAAGCAGGAAGCAGGGAGTGAGGTGAGGATTTGTGTGCAGTGACGCAGGGGCAAAGTGAGGCGAGGAGAGAAACTCCCAAGAAAAGTGCACTGCCAAGCGAACTTCCTTGGTAGCGAACTGGAGGCTGACACCACTGGGGAATTCTGGGAGCCACGGTAGGGCAGACACGCAGGGGTGTCCCACCCCAGGGGCAAAGGGCTAGAGAATTTCTAACCAACTCCAATCACTAGCCAAGAGCTCCCGAGGGGTAGATTTTCCTCCAACACCTCCAACCTGCTGGGGAGCAAGAAAGTGGAGGCATAGTCAGACTCCAGGTAACACCTCAGGCAAAGAAGTGCTGCTACTGAGGCAGCAGCCAGGCTGGCTGCCCTGACACGGTACGCCAGAGGAGAAGCGAGCTCGACGACGGCAGTGTCTGCAGCGGTGGGTACACCTGCACATGCACTCGCCGCAGCCACCTTTCCTCTCTGTTCAGCCTCAGAAGAAACCTCAGGTTCCCATACTCAGACCACCCCTGCCTCAGTCACAGCCGGCCTGGATGAGGGATAAATGACCAGCCCCACAGCAGCCACCTTGATTTTCTCTCACAAAAGTGCAGACAGAAGCAGAGAGAAGACTCAGGCTAGGTCTGAGGTGAACTAGAAGGGTGTGAGGTGGAGGGCTAAGAGCCCTACTTTGTAGCGACCACCCAGCACTACTTGGGAGATTCTGGGTGGACAGACACCTTGTGGAGAGCTGTGGAACCGATCATCGTGAAGTTCCCAGCATGTGCTTCATGGTGGGGTCTTGGAAATCAGGAAGGGGGCCGCACAGGAGCTGCGCACAAGGAAGGGCTCACACAGCCACACGCCACACTATGCCCTGCAGGCAGTGCGTCTCTCTTTACCTTTGTCGACTGCAAAGTAAACGTTCCAAGGCTCCAGCTCAAAGGTCAAATCTCCCAAGGAATCCTCGTCATGTGCCTGGCACGTTCCAACGGTTTTCCCGATTGGGATTTCCTCATCCAGAGTGATGTTGGCTTTGTCCTGAAGAGTTGAGTTCATCGAAGCCACGCTCCAGACAGCATTTTCAATGCTGAATAAACTTGTTTTGAAAGAAGAGGCCATTAGTGTTACTTGCTTGCTACCTTTCCTGCACTTTGTGGCAGTGTAGAAAAGAATGTATTTAGTAAGTTTCTAAGTAAAGCAGCTGGCTAGTAGAAATGGGGGGGGGGGGTGGCCAGTCATACTGATAAAAATTAAGAACAGACAGTAAACCAGGACTGTGCACGAAGAGTGCACTTCCTCAGCGGCTCGGCAGGCATCCCAACCCCCACTGGAGAGAGGTGAGCCAGCCCTTACTCAGGTCCTGAATTTCAAGGAAATTACACCGCAAAGTAACCAGTCCTTCCTAAGGTCCCAACTTCCTGTAAATCCCGTGCCTCTAGGAACTGAGCTAAAAGCTTGAGCCCCACTTCATCATTCTAAATCCACAGAGCCATTGTGATGTGTGACTTCTGAACAGTGGAGCAATTCCTGTGTCTACACAGGAATTTGTCTGCAGCTCGCTCTAAATCCAGGGCCTTGGGCCCACTCCACTCAGGACCCAGGAGCTGTTCTCCTTCTCCTTCTTTCCAATAAAAAGTCCCGTGACTTCTTGCTTTGGCTCAAGAAGTCATCCCTGCGGATGTCATGCATGGATCGGTGTTTACACAGCAATGGGTTTGGAAAATATCGCTAACAATGATCTTAGTGGCTGACCGATTTATTGAGCACCTACTTGCAGTCCAAACTCTGGGTTCTGTCGTCTACCCCGCATAGCAGCTGTGGGAAGACTGTGCCATTTTGGTCCTCACCGTATAGGTGAGGACACTAAGAATTTAAGAAATTAATAATTCGACCCCAACACTTTTTGGCAACCTGTTCCGTGGTGACCGCATTCTTTGCCTTCTGTAGTAGAGAGCGGCTTCCTAGAATTGCTGGTGCTCGGCAGATCTTCATAAACGCCCTGGCAGCAGCCCTGGCTAGAATCACATACACAGCTACGGAGGGACAGGTCAAACACTAGGAACGCACCCAATATCACCTCTTTCTATTGTATTTGTGATACGCTATATACTTAGAAACTATTCTGCTTTCCATTTTGGAGAAAGCTTTTTCTTTGGAATTCTACAATGCAGCTGTTTACACCTTACATGCTTGCCTTCCTTCTTACAAAAAAAAGAAAGAAAAAAAAGGCTGTATTTTCAAAATCAATTTTTAAGGTTAAACTAAAATCATAGGTTTTGTGTTTTATGTCCTTACCTGCAGGTCAGAATGGGATTCTTATTGTTGACATTGATGAGGAAAATCTTTAGATTCCCAGCAGCATACAGTCCTCCAGGATCAGCTACTTTAATAACCAGTGAAAAACTGAAAGTACAGCCACAGGAAAACAGGTCAGCTTGTGTAGTCACCACAGGCTTTTGCAGAAATGCAGGCTACTGGGCCTACCTGCATCCACTAATTTATTCATGTGGTAAAAACGTCTATCACGCCAGTCATTTCAGCGGTTAGAAATGGCTAACACGTTGTTAAAAAACAAATTGGTCATATGAATTGCAAGCACGGGCCAGGACTTAGAAAGGCTGTTGGTGCACTGCAAACAGACAGTGCAGAAGAAATGCTAAGGACGCTTGGAAACAGCTCTGTGCAAGTAGCCGTGGCAGCGTCGGGGCGGCTAGGGGTGGGCAGGCTTTTCTTTCAGCAGGGATGTGCACAGGCTTCAAGGTGCAGAGACGCAAGGTGGAAAGCGAACACTGCTTCCTTTACAGCTGAGCGGCCGCACGGCAGACGCTGTGCTCTGGAGATGACGTCTCCAAACTGACCCAGCACTGTCCGGGTTAAAACAGCACAGAAGGTACAAACCCCAGGAAACTCCCCAGCCCAAGGCAAACTGGGAGGAAAAAGAAAACATTCTATTTTAAGTGATAAAGCTAAATGTACTAATAATTGAGACCCAAATGGCTGTTTGCCTTCTAACAATGCTAAACATTAAAGCTTTTTGCCGGACCTGCCCCTGGGGCTCGCTGAGGTGGCAACTGAGACTGGGCATGGTGGCGCACGCCTGTAATCCCAGCTCTTGGGAGGCTGTAAACAGACAGATCACTACAAGTCTGACTTAGTAGTGAGACCCTGAACCCCCTGAGACCCTTCCCCTAAAAATGCAAAAAATTAAAATTAAAATTAAAAGTTTTCAATTTTCCTCTGTCATTTTTTCTACAAGAAGTTATTTATGAGGTATATTGTTGACAAAAAAACACAGTCAATCCACTTATAGGAATAAAAGGATTTTTCAAAAATAACTGTGGGGAGATCAGAGCACAAGCAGGAGAGGAGGAGGCGTGTGGGATTCGCAGCCCTGAAGCGCCGCCCCCCTGAGCCGGCCTGTGGACCAGCAGGGTGTGGCAGGGATGCGAAGCAGGGAGCCTCCCTCCCCGACTCTCTGCAGGATTTGAGCAAGAGCTTCCACAGCTCCTGGGTCTCCTCGCAAGGGCGCAGCCTGGTCCGAAGGAGTGCGGTCCCAAGTCGCTTTCATTCTCCCCGCCAGCGCTGCTCAGGGGCCCCCAAGCCCAACCCGAGGAGCGTGCGCTCTCTCGGACCTTGGGCGCCAGCAGAGCTGGCTTGAGCCAGCAGCGCTTCCCTCCTGCCTGCACCCAGCAATTGGGCTTCCAGGGTCAGCTCTGCCTACTGAAGAGCCTGAGGAAAGGGAGGCTCCCAGGGTCACTCATGAGGAGAACGGGTCATCGCTTGCGCTCTCATCAGTGGCTTTTTCTTCCACTAATTTGTGGACAGATCTGAAGATTTCTAAGCTTCCCGCTGCCACAGGAGTAGGAGGCCGAGAAGAGACGTAAACCGTGACATGTTAGTCACGACTGCCAGAGATGCTGGTAAGACCATTACTGACAGAGGCTAGAGGACTCGGGGACCAAGGAAAATGAATAAAGGCTTGGGTGATGTCTGCCTCGGGTCGCAGGAAGGCCCGGGGACTCCTGTTGCTCTGCTCCCCCCGGGCCTCCGCTGTCGCCGGCCTGCCTGGCTGGGCCTGCACACCCAGGGCCACTGAGGTTCCGCGGCGGCTTGCTGCGGCGATGTCTCCAGCGTCCTGTGCTTCTCTTCGCAAGCCCTAGAGGCGAAGCTGACAACTGGACAGCGTGGTCACTGACATCAGTATAAGAACAAAACCACAGCGCGCTGCCTGGTGGGGCCACGCGGAGAAAGGAAAGGGCAGCGTCCACGTGCGTTAGCAGCGCACCTGCGACCCCGCCCTGCAGGCCGCACCTGGGGGCCGCACCTGCGGGCCGCACCTGTGGGCCGCACCTGCGGGCACCCTGGGCCTCGCTGGGGAAGCGGCGGGGGCGGGAGCGGCGCTGCGGGGATGGTCGGCCACGTTCTGATGCCGGTTTGTTTTTGTTGTTGTTGTTGTTGTTGTTGTTGTTGTTGTTGTTGTTGTTGTTTTTCTTTTTTTGCAGTACCAGGGATCGAACTCAGAACCTTGCGCTTGCCAGGCAGGCTGCGCTATATCCCAACCCTTCTCTCTTTTTAAGGCAGAGCCGAAGACGCCTTCATCCTGGGAGCACACTAAGACCAGACAGGGAGGAAGGAGGGAAACAAACCGAAGCATGAACACCCGGTAGGAATATTTACCTTCTAGTTTCACTCTCAAAATCAAAGTCAGTTGTCGTGGAAATTGTCCCGGTGCTGTCGACTGTGAAGCCGGAGCCTTCCGGGGTAATGAAGTACTGTTTGTGGCCGAAAGGAGAAAGCAGGACATTGCAGAGACCCTGAGAAGGCCGCGCAGGGCTGCTCCGCCCCCCAAGAACCCTCTGCCCCCCAAGAACCCTCTGCCCTCAGCCCGCCGGGGGGGCTGGTTGCCCCTCCCGCCCCCCAGAAGGAAGGCCACAAAGGGCCGGCCGCTTGCTGTCCCTGAGGATGGAAGACACGCACGCCAGAATTCCAGCCGTTCACCCAACTTGAAGACGGACAAGGGCCGGGGAGATAGCTCAGTAGAATAAGCGCTTGGCTGAAGGGCCCGAGTTCATTCCCCGGTTCCGCAAAAAAAAAAAAAAAAAAAGACAGACAAGCTGCCTTAAGGAGAAAGCATGAGTGGTCCTCATCTCGTACATCCCGCAGCACACACAGCTAAAGGTCACGTGCAGAGACACGCAGTGTGCTGAGCACCCAGGGCTGATTGCTTGGCTGGGGCAGGCGAGGGCGGCTTGCTGGGGGAGGGGTCAAATTGCTGTAAAAAGAAAAACATTAAATTCTGGAAGGCCATCTGCCCATCTGACACCTGCATATGCAGGTAATACTTTATTAACTGCTTTTCTTAATTCTTCAGTGGCTTTCACTCCTGCTGCCTTTTAGTTATTCTGTTGAATGGTTCGAGTAGGCTGTGTTCTGATTCTCTCGACTCTGTGTCATAGGGACGGGTGCTAACCCATCTCACAGGTCGGAATGCTGAGGATTAGGAAACCTAGGGGCTTGCCCAAGCCGGAGCCCAGCGTTGGGCACTCCACACAGCGCTCCCTGCTCTCTCAGGCAAAATGCTTGTCACAAAGATCAGATGAGTTCAGGGATTCTGATAGAGGCAAGAATCAAGTGATTAGGAAAGGCCAGGGCATAAATCCATGAGAGGATTAATATCAGGAGTTAATTACACCAAGCACGACTGACTTAATAACTGTGTACGCCAGAGACAATTTAATAGAGAAGATTAAACCCCGAAGGGTTACAAAGCAACCTAAAAATCATTTAGAGAAATTAGTGACCTTTAAATGCATTGATTTTCTGATGAATCATGGAGCTCTGATTAATCCTAACTCATAGCTTCCATTTCTGCACATACGCACAAGACGGCATTGATCCCCACTCCTTCTGTGGAGCAGCGCAGAGCACTAAAGTTCGGGAGTCCGGGCAGAGCATTGGCTTTCAGGCAAGCGCGGGAACCATGGCACCTGTTCTGTGGGGAAAACGTGAGGGCTGCTTGACAGCTGACTTACCTGTGAATACTCACAATCTCTAGGTCTCGTTATATATAAATACTATGATTTTTTTTTAAGTCACCAATACTTATGTTTGTGGCCACTCAGAATCTGGACTTCACTTTCCATGTTGCGCAGCTGTCACCAACTCTTTGGAAACACTGCACACTGGAAGGCTACATTTAATGAGGTGCTGTGTTTCACAAAACCTAATACTCATTTTAAAAAGTAATGGTGCTAGTGTGAGCAACATCTTGCAATGTTCAGACAAGGCTTGGCTGTTGCTAGGCAGCTGGCCAAAGCCATCCTGGGGAAGAGCTCTGGTCCCCCCGTCAAGGGTCCAGGCGGCATCTCTCCAGAGCCAGACATCTTCGGGCTGTTCTCATAAGGGTTTCTTCTCCTAAGCCCCAGTGCACTGTAATGATACCGCCAAGTAGGAAGAACTCTTTTGACCAAGAAAGTAAGAATGGTGGCACAGTCTGCGTTTCCAGTGTCGGAGTGGACTACAGGACAGATGGTGGGGGTGGGGGCTGCTGTGGGCCTTCTGGACGGATTTATTCCGGAATCCACTTAGTTATTTCTCGGAAAGTCTTCCCATGACTCTGCTCTCAGGGCTGCTTGGGAATTGGAAATGTCCGGCCCCAAACTCCGGGCCAACGGCAGGAGGAGAGCCGCGGGATCGCAAGCTCTCTGCTCTGCAGAGGGCGCAGAGCACGCGTGCCGCTGCCATTTCCACGGCCAGCTTTGAACTGTGAAAACACTAGCTTCTCTGAGCATGTGCTCAGCATCTCTTTCTCTTTTTATCGTTTTGAAATAGGGTCTCTGCATGCAGCTCAGGCTGGCCTTGCGCTCACCTTGCAGTGACTCTCCTGCCTCGGCCTCCCAGTGCGGGGATAACAGGCTTGCAGCCCCACACCTGGCTTCAGCAATTTCACAAACTCTCTCACAAGGTCTTGCACTGACCTCACATGGCACGCAAGCGCCGGCCGGGGCTGGTGTACCTTCCGTGGCTCCATCCCACGGGGCGGGGAGCGGAGGCTTGGAAGCACTCGGGAAGAGGTCTGAGATGCACAGCTGGAGAGTGCTGAGCCCACCGCAGACCAAGATGCCCAGAGCGGCTGCAAAAGGCCGCCAGCCCCGGAGGCCTTCCGAGAGGAACGCAGGGCGCCTTCCTGGTACTGAAATGTTGCGGCCTAACTAACTTTCCAGTGTTTTAAGTGGGGATTACAGCATCGAGGTGATGAGAATGCAGTCATGAAACAGCTCCAGATTACTGCTCATGGGGAAGGAAGGGGAGAAAAGAAGCACCAAGTGAAGCCAAGAGGGGCGGAAAGGCAAGGAGACTAAAGCACGATCGGTGAGAAGCGAAGTGCCCGGAGGTTGGGCCCAGGACGGGAAGCAGGGTGGAGAACCAGAAAGGGCAGTGCGAAGGAGAAGAGCCGAAGGCACGCGCAGACGACACCGACAATACCATGTTCACATACCCAGCCCTGCCCCCGGGAGCTAACGCCCCTGAGGACGGTTTGCAAGTGCAGCCCCCAGCACCTCATTTAACCGCCCAGCGGCCCTCGGGCAGGTTCTACTAACAGTGCTCTCATAAACTTGGGATTTGGGCCGCAGAGGCAGCGCGGCTTCCCCAGGGTCACAGAGCCAGGAAGCTGCCCGGCCCACGTTGTCCTGTAAGTGCTGAGCAGCAGCTCGTGCTGCGGCACTGAGGGCCTGCGTCCGGTCTGACGGCTGACCCCGTGATACCGCCGGAAGCCGACTTAGCACTAGTATGGTCCAGCTGAGTTTTTGGCAAAATATTCTGTGATCTCTTTAGAGCGAAACGCTAGCTGATGGCTGAGCGTCTATAATCTGCAGGCCTTGCTCGTGGAGGGATACACTCCTTTCAAGCCCTGTCACTGGTGTACTGCAAGGTGCTGGCAGTCCATGTCTGTTTGTCCTGCTATCTGCTATCGCAGGCCTTTCCTCTGTGGTATGCGAACATCTCTCCTGCAGTCTCCTCTCAGGCAGCTGTTCTGGCGCTTGCCTCTTGCTCAGTCTCAGGGACCCAAAGGTGTCCGTTTTGTGTGATGACAGAACACCACAGAGCGCTGGAGAAGTATAAGGATGACACTGAGTGTACTTTTTTGTGGTTAGTACAGGATCTACAGGTTCTCACTACACAGATCGGACTCATAGTGAGCCACCTATTTTCAACCTCCCAAGCACTGGGATTACAGGTGTGCCACCCTGCCCAGGCTCAGTCAAGGTCTCAGTGCACCCCAGGGGCGGGGCTGGCATGGCACGCTGGGGATCGAACCCCAGTCCTTGCATCTGCCTAAGCAGGCTCTTTAATCTGCTGATCTACCTGGCCAGCCCTCTAAAGTACTTATGATAATAATTTTTATAGATTTTAGCAAAAAATTACAGGCTATTTTCCACAAATGAAATAAACACGAATTAGTGAAAGAAAATAACCAGAACTTATTATTACTATTGCTATTATTATTATTACTAGATTTGACTAGAAACAAACATCAAAGGTGAACACAACATTCTAAATTAAAAAGAATGCAAAAACAGTCTCTATAAAAAATAATCTGGGAGTGGTGGTGCACTCCTGCAATCCCAGCACTCAAAGGCTGAGGCAAGAGGATTGTTGCAAGTTCAAAACCAGCCTGGGTTACAAAGTGAATGCAAGGCCAGGCTGAACTGCACAGTGAGATCCTGTGTCAAAAAGATAAAAAGAAAATTAAAGTAAGCAGACACAGGAGGATATCTTGTGCAAACGAGAATCCACTGGTAGAAATGACACCTTCCGAGCCATGCTAGGGATAGTCATAAATAGGGCCAGGGAGATGGCTCAGTAGAATAAGCGCTTGCCTGGCAAGCGCAAGGGTCTGAGTTCAATATCCAGTTCCGCAAAAAAAAAAAAAAGAAAGAAAGAAAGAAAGAAAGAAAGAAAGAAAGAAAGAAAGAAAGAAGAAGTCATAAATAAATGCACAGCCTGGATGATGCTCAGATAAACTGTTAAGTGGTAAAATAGGGCTGAGGATGTAGCTCAGTGTGAAAGTTCTGAGTTCAATCCTCAGGCCTCAGGATTTGCAAAAGTAAAACGAAATAAAAATAAAGCACCCAGAGACAATCTGCAACTGGGGAAGGCAAAAGCACGTTGGAGCTGGCTGGGAGTGGGACGCACACCACACCGCCATGGAAAGAGGGACCCAGAGGACTCAGGGAGAGCCCAGGTGCGGTCCACTGCCGTCTCTGGAGTCGCCCTTGTTCTAGAAGCTGAAACAGCTGTTTGGCCGAGTCCCCCCGGATTGCAGCCAGCCAGCGCCTTTGCAAACCCCTGCCCCTATCCGTGAGGAGCATGACCTTCTGCCCCACTCTCTTTCTTAACCCGATTGCAGCTCTGGGTGCATTGGCTAGGGCTCCCCTAGACGCTGCGTGGAGGAGAAAGCGAGGTCGGGCTGAAGGAGGGCTGCGTTCAGTTAATGGCGCCTGCTGCGAGTGAGGCAGAAGACCCCGCATTCCAGCAGGGAACCCTGAGGCGCCCTAGAATGCCAGATACCTTTCCTAAAATACTGACTCCTAGGCCCACTTCCAGAAATTGCACAAACTTGCGGCTTACTTGGAGGGAGGAAGGGCGCTGACACCGTGTTTGTGGGAAGAATCCCACGTGAGCCTCCTGCTCCCGGCGGAGCGAGGAGCCAGGGTGACTTCCAGCATGAACGGCCACGCTGTTTCTCAGGTGTCCTGGAAACGCTTTCTGAAAAACCTTTAGACACTGGGGCACACCTCCTAAGCGTAACTGGGGTCCTGTAGCTCCTCTCTCGTCTCGCGCAATTGCGGCGAAGCTGCTGCCTCCGGACGGGCAGCTGCACCCGCGACTGCATGCCGGTGTGACTGCGCCCAGCTTCTGAGCGCTTCTCACGACTCCTTCTAACACTTCACTCAGACACACAGCTCTCCGTAAGGCCACCGCTGTCACCTGCAGGCAGCGCTGCTGCAGAGGGTGCGTCTGCCGCATGCCAGGCTGAACTGACCGGCTGTGGGGCGGTTTGGAGCTCCTTTTGCGAGTGTGACCGCCAGGCACGGCCGCGGCCAGCTCGCGCGCCACCTTGTGGAAAGGGCTGCAACTTGCACGTTTATGAGTAAGTACTACCTCAGAAATACTGAACCGTGGTTTTCTCCAATCGCCGGCCTCTCACATGGATAGAGACATTTTCAAGATAATTAAAGCTTTTCTTAAAACTGCTCTTCTTCACACAGTTTTGGCAAGCGAAGCTGTCTTTTAGCTTGAACAGCTCAAGTAATTGCTCCACTGCTGAGTTCCTTTGGCTAGTGTGTGCATAAGTACCTCCTCAGTGCCAGAACTTTCCAAGAATGGTGTTTTGCGTAAGCCAAGTCTCCCCTCCTCTCCCTCACTCTCTTGATGCCACAAGGAAACGAACTTCTAAGGAGAGCTAGGGCAGGGGAGCAGGCACTCGATACAGCTCATGCTTCAACCTTTCCAGCAACTCCATCAACATTTCCTGACACAGACCACGAAGGAGAACTAGGCCTGTTGTCTTTATACGAAGGAAAACACAAGCGCGGCAGACAGTTTCGTAAGAACAGAGCTGTGGCTGTCCAGCCACCAATCAGTTAGGTAAGAGCAAGTCAGCCTTTTGCTGTGTCACTGGGCACTGAGGAGCCCCAACATTTCTTCTACTAAGTAAGAAAGGTTTCCTTTTTGTATAAATGTGAGCAAAAATTTGTGTAGGCAGACCTCATCCAAGCCGAGTGAGATCATACAAATGAGCACTGTGTTCTTGGTTATCAAAAATACCCCATAGCTTTGGGATTTTGAGTTGATGAATATTCATGGCATGTGGAAAAACGCGACACACACTGTACAAATTCAGTCACACGAAGTGGCATGTCGTGTATATACACAACAGGACCTAGAGGAACACATCCAGCTAAGCTGCGTAGGCCTGCGAATGACTTTGTTCTTTGCTTCTTGTGTTTTTGTTTCCTGTAATATACATATTGACTTTAAAAAACAAATATGATTTTAAAACTATTAAAAACAAATGAGGGCTGGAGAGATGGCTCAGTGGTCTAAAGCACCTACTTAGAACAAGCTAGCAAAAGCATCAGGGACCGCGGTTCAATCCCCCAGCACCACATGCCAGCCAGC
>NW_004524786.1:2291125-2294357 GCF_000260255.1 Octodon degus | reverse complement strand
CTCTCTCTCTCTCTCTCTCTCTCTCTCTCTCTCTCTCTCTCATAAATAAATAAAATTTAAAAAAAAAAAAACAAAAACAAATGAGCATCAAACATTTGCTGTGTTGTACAAGCTAATCATTGGAGAGCCTCCACTTTCCTCTGTGAGTAGACTTATAGTTTCTGTGTGATGACTATGGGGTGTGGGTCCCTCTCCGCAGCCTCTGCCCCACACAGTGACCCCGCGCCTTCTGAGGAAGTTCGCGAGGACCTCGCTTCTGCCCAGTAAGATGGCCACCCTAGTCCTCCCTCAGCAGCAAGCACCAGCTCGGCCGTGAATTTCCCACAGAACCAGCCTCCAGCAGGACACAGGACTGTCCAGACAGTCCACATCTCGCTCCCTCAGCGGCCACAGCCAGGGCCCACTGTGCGAGTGTGACACCCCACACACCTCAGTCATCACCGCAGGAAGTTCTGTTCTCATCAGACAACGGCTCGTCCTACCTGGTGCCCCCAAATCTCCGACAGGCCCTCAGCAGGCTCCCATAGGCCCTCTGCCTCTGCTCCAAGTGTCGCCTTCACTTTCCATTTCTCGGGAGAGCCAGAGAACCTCCCTTCCCCTCTCAGGAGCAGCAGCCTTGTGCCTGTCCTCCGTCCTCCGACCTCCAGCACTCCCACCTGCCTCTGCTGTCCCTGCCCTCCTGCTGGCTCTGTTTCCTGGTTTGCTGAGGAGAATAGAAGTGAAGAAAGGGAAACAAGGTCCTGAGCTCAGCTCCCAGTACCAATAATAATAATAATAATAATAAATTCTTACCGTCTTCTGTACTAGTCAGTTTTCATTGCTGGGCCAAAGTACCTGACTACACTGCTTACAGGGGGACAGACTCACATGGGCTCAGGACTGCAGAGCTCACAGTCCAGGGCCAAGATGGGTCCAGGCCAGAAACCCAGGGACCAAACGCATGCTCGGCTCAGCATCCGCGAAGTCTGTAGAGCGCAGGGGACGAGCCAGAGACAAAGGGCCAAGGGTCACGGGTCACATAGAGTCCCAGAGGGCACGGCCCAGACACACCCAGAAGAGCACTTCACTAATTGTCTAAGTGTCTCTCATGCCAACAATTGACAGTCAAGATTTACTGTCACACTTTCCCTATTTTATTTTGCTGCCCTTGGTGCCAGCTGGTCTGCTGAAATCTCTAGTCAGTTTTTACCTCTAGACTACAAGCTCCTTGAAGGTGGGGAATGTGATCTGCTTCTTTCTTCCTTTCATTATTAATTAATTGGTACAGGGTCCCACTGTGTAGTGATTGTCCTGTTTCAGCCTTCCCAGCACTGGATTACAAGCATGCACCACCACACCTGGTTTCAGCGTCCCACTCAGGTGTGGGGCCAGCACAGCATGCTGCACTGGAGATTGAACCCCAGTCTCTGCATTTGCCAGGCAGGCACTTAGACCGCTGAGCTATCTCTCCTCTGTGGTCTGTTTCACTCACTGCTGAAGTCCCACTTCTTTTTTTTTTCCGGGCCCAGGGATTGAACTCAGGCCCTTGAGCTTGCCAGGGAAGCGCTTATTTGGAGCCATCTCCCCAGCCCCTCCCACTTCTTAAAAGCTTGCCTGACACTAATGAACACCCAGCAATTCTGAGGATGACAAGAACACGAACACACCACCTCTGCTGTTACTAGCTTTTGCACACCTCTCCCTAGGCCTGCCTTCCTGCTTGTTTTGGTACATAAACTTCAGCAAAGCGACGCTGCCAGGCACACCCTGGTGCCATCACCTCCGCCTTCACAGGGCTCTCATTCAGACGCTCTCCACCCTCGCCCCAGTTCACACTGCCCCCTCTCCAGTAAGCACCCCTCTAGTGCAAATGTGCTCCAGTAGTTCTCAGACCTCCCAGTGAAAATTTCCCTCATCTCTGCATTCTCCTCCAGTTACTGTCCAGCTTCCCTGCTCCGCGTTTTAGGAAACGTCCCTGAAAGCTGTCAGCCCAGTACACCTATTTTTCTTGCCTCTCGCCTCCTCTAATCAAATTTCCTGCTCGCTGGTCTGCTGAGTAAACTTACTCATCCGGGTCAGCGAAGACCTCCATTCCTTCGCTCTCGAATGCCCGCTTGGTGCCCAGGACCATCCTGGGGTCTGCAATTCATGCCTCCCATGTGCCATCACAGCAGCCTCAGCGCCCAGCGCTCCCTGGTCTCAGCAGCCAGCGGTGCTTGCTCAGGCCTTCCAGGAGCATCTTCCTGATGTACCTTTACCCTGCTCTTCCTCTTGCCTCCAGGTCCTGCCCGCTCTCGCTTTCTCAGTTTTCCTCCTTTCAAACTCTTAAATGTTAGGGCGTCACAATCTTAACCTCAGGCCTTTTCCATTTCCGCGCTTACTCCCTAAATACTGCGTTGAGCCCTGTGCACCGCAGCTCCAGACCGCTATTCCAGACCCCGTGTCTTAGCTGAGCTCCAGGACTTTTTAATCTAGCTATCTACTTGCCTAGATATCTAGCTGCCGCTCAATCTTAAAATGCTCATAACCAATCACTCAACTTTCTTCCTCTACCCATTCCTACTCAGTGAGTTTCTCAGACAGAGAACTAGGAAACCATCCTGCACCACATGTCGCACTGGCCCCACCCCCAAGCGCACTAAGCCGGCCACTGAGACCAGACATGGTGGCGCACGCCTGTAACCTCAGTGCTGGGGAGGCTGAAAATAGGAGGATCACTACGAGTCCAGGCGACACAGTGAGACCCTGTACCAAAAACATTTTTTTTTAAAGAAAAGAAAGGAAACCATCCTGCCTCCTTTCCGTCCTTTACACCCATATCTGATCTGTGTGCTAAAGCCATTAGGAGGGAAGAGGAACTGGGTTTGCAGCCCGACGCCACCAGGGATGTAGCTCAGTGGTAGAGAGCACGGTTAGCGTGCGTGAGGCCCCGGGTCTGTCCCGGCACCACCAGATGAAGCAACTCACTCTGAAGTCCATGAATCATAGCAGGGATTGATGTATAGATACAAGGATGGACAACTGTGTGACAACACATATGTGATAAAATATGAATTATAGACTAATGGTGAAATCATTATTCCCAATTTTTTGCTCTTTCAAATTTTCTGTATGTTTGAAATTTCTCATAATAAAATTTTGGGGAAATTGATTGAGTTTTCAAAACAGGTTTAACTGTGTTTTGTGAGAAATATATTTTCAGAACTTTAGAAAGGTTTATTTAATGCCAAAACATTTTAAACTCTTCTTGACA
>NW_004524786.1:2280877-2290972 GCF_000260255.1 Octodon degus | reverse complement strand
GGCTCACCTGTGATCACGTGGCGCTCAGCATCACGTAGTACTTATATCGCAACATACTGCTTTCTTTTCAAGTTAAAAGTATAACAAGCATTTGCTCATCTTGCAGAACACTTGCAGCCCAAGGTTCTACTGTACTGATAAAAGGTTTTTATAAAGACGAAAATATGAGATATATATATATGCTTTGAATATTATAGAACCAAAAATGACATAACTCACCATGCAATATTAGGAGCGACCCTACTGAGTGTATTGCATGAGCCTATAATCCCAGCAGTCAGTCAGAAAGCTGACACAGGAAGACCATGAGTTTAGGCCAGCCTTGGCTATACACAAAGTTCAAGACTAGCGTGAAAGAGAGAGAAAGAGAGAGAGAGAGAGAGAGAGAGAGAGAGAAATTAAAAAATGATAAATGCCACCAGGACTTGGATAACTGAAAAACAACTATTTAGCAGAGAAAAAAAGAAGTAAAGCTCTGGTAATCAAAAAAGAGCTTACAGGAAAGCTAGAAATCTAGAAACCACAGAGAAATGGAAGGCAGTGCAGAACGAAAGCAGGAATCCGCCCGGAACACTGACCCAGCTCCGGGGAGGGGCTCCTTTCCCCGAAAGCAGAAGGCTGTTGGGAAGGGGCTCCAGCTCCAGCACCCCAGTTCCTGTAAAGTGCATATTACACGCGGGTTTCACTCTAAGCGACTCCTGCGAGGCCTGCTGGGCTTGGAGAGAAACGCCCTGCAGCGTCCACCACACTGCGGAGCGAGGTCGTCGGAAGCCAGCAGGGGAAGGAGTTTATTGGGTAAACCCGAGCTCCTAGCGGAACGGGAAGGCCCCAAACGGCTTCCCTCTGGAGTCTCCCTCCCATGATGCTGGGAGCAGCCCAGTCAGGAGAGAGCGGTGGAGGAGGAGAGGGCTGCTCTGTATGCCTGAGACTTTGGCAAGCTCGGGGTGTGAAGGGCAGAGCTGGGACGTCTGATTGCTCCTGCCATCTGCTAAGACGATCCGGAGGGCCCGGGACGTGCAGAGAGACAGACCTCAGGAGCAAGGGAGGCACGTGGAAAACCACAGGTCGGAGGGCTAGACCAAGAGAGCAGGGACTTGGGCTGCACGGAGGGGCACAGGCTGAGGACAAAGACAGCCACCTCCCCAGGGAGAGGCAGTGCAGTACCCTGCACTCACAGGGCAAAAACTGGGTGCGGAGACAACAAGGGACTGAGTTGTGACTCACGCTGCCCTGCGCTCGTCGGCTGGACCCCAGAAACCACCCACCCAAACACGAGGACGACTTTTAAAGTCTTTTTCTTTGGTGAGGGGAGTAATTCGTGTTTCTGGTTTTGTTTCGTTTGTCCTACCTTTTGCTCTTCGTTTTTATTTTTTCTTGTCTGTCTGTTACTTTTACCTACTTTGATTCACTTCCTTTTTTTTCTTGAGACAGGGTCTCGCTATGTAGCTCAGGCTGGCCCTGAGCTCACTGTGTAGCCCAGGCTGGCCTCAAACCCATGACGATCCTCCCGCCTCAGCCTCCCGAGTGCTAGGGTTACGGGCGTGCGCCAAGCTGGGCTTTTATTCTTTAGCTGGATTTTTGTTGCATTTCTCTCTCCTCTCCCATTTTCTTTTTCTTTGTTCAAATTTCACTTCTTTCATTTTCCCTTCTTCTACTTCATCCATTTTTATCATTATTTCAACTAATTTTTAACTAATCAGTGGACTTGATTGCAGAAATCTTTTCCATTGTTAATGGCACCAGTTGTTGCCTTTAGTAGATACATACCATACGCCAATACGTGGCTTGTCTTTCTGCCTACATTATTTCTGCAGATCTCTCTGTCTTGTGAAGGGTGGCCTTGGTGTCACCATCACTGGTTCTGGCAGTGGCTCTTTTGACATCTTCTCCCGCAGTGCAAAAATAACAGAAACCTGAAGAGAGCCGACAGGATACCCCGCAAGACCCCAACTCTACAGACACTGTCGCCTGGACACTGCAGTCGAGGAGCTAGAGCGAAGCACACAAAAGCTAAATTCTCAAAATGTTGGAAGGGACAAAAGGAGGAACATGAAAGTACACAAGACCCAGAGAGAGCGAAGAGGATTCAATCAAGCAGATGAAGATTTTCACTAATAAAACTGTTGGATGAGAAACAAACAACAAACTGATTCAGTCAAGGAAGACAAAACAAACTGTGGATTCCACTTCAGTAAAGAATTAGAACTAGGAAAAGAAAGCACTAGAAGCACATGACCGAGAAAATGCGATAGGAGGCGCTGTACACAGCCATGACCAGAGTGAGGACAGACTCCGAGCTGGAGAACAAGGCGATGTGGTGGATCAGAAACTCGGTGATGCCTGGAAGACAATAAGGCCCCACGCGAGCTGAGCCCAAAGCTGAGAGACCATGAAACAAGCAAGCAGACCCTCAGGGCTGTAATAGCAAAGCAAGACATAGGAGAGAACTGAAACGATAAAAAATCTGTTTTCACTGAAAACAAAGGCAAGCTCAGCCAAGTAAGTGTGGATCTCTCAGTGCAAGACTTGAAGGCCAGAAGACCTTGGAGCGAAGTTTTCCAAATCCTATTTAGAACCAATTGTCTGGGCTGGGGAGATAGCTCAGCGGAATAAGCGCCTGTCTGGCAAGCACAAGGTCCCAAGTAAAAAGAAACTATTGTAAATCTGGTCTCTTACATCCTAAAAAACTAGCCTTCAAATTTGATGGTGGACTGAAGAATTTCCACAACAAAGAGAGTCTAAAGGAATACATGACCACTAAACTAGCAATGCAGAAAATACCCAAGGTACAGAAACAAGCACTCTGCCAGCACCAAAACCCCCAAAATAAAGTGGATATCAACCTGGGAAAGCTGTCAAGAGGGAAAAAAGTGCAGGAAACAACACTGGAAAGATCATGCAATTGCAATAGCAACAGAAACACCGAAACACCCACAATTTGGAGGCAGATTTATTTTATGTTGGACAGGTGCTGACAAGGACTTGACCCTTACATTAACATCAGGCCTCGAAGGCCCAGGGAGGGGTGTTTTTATGGGGTTGCAAAGGAGGGGGTACAGAGGTAGAGTACTTGGCTCTCTTTGGTTGGTTTTTACAATGTGCATCATAGTGACCGCCGTTTCTAAGACAGAATTAGCTGGAACCACAACAGGCACTGTCACCTGGGCAGCTAACAAGAACCACAACAGGAACTGTCACCCTGGCAGCTAACAAGCTCAAGTATACAGCAGGGGGTGGTCCTGCCACGTTTCCCTTCTCCTTTAGTTTCCCCAGCAAATCTTTGCTGAGGGTATTACATGCGATATCCTGAGGCCAGGACCTACTAGACGCAGTAACATTAGGGTTGCCAGCGATCCTAGGATGGGCACTAGCCAAGGTCCCCCACATTGTCTTATTAGAGTTTTTCCCTAAGTTGCTTTTAGGAAGAGATAAAACTTAGGCCTGTCTGTTCTGTACCGTTATCTCGTGTAGTAGGGAGAGAGCTGACCTGACCTAGGAGAGCGGCCCGTGTGCCCCGGACACTCACCAAGCCGTGCTTCAGTGTCTGATCACCTGTGAGCAATGTCCTCAGTGTCCAGCTGTGCATGGACTGGCCAGCAACCAGAGCAGGGCTTGGAGGGCACCGTCTCTCAGCGGGCTGTTTGGTCCAGGTGAAATCTGCACTGGTGCCTCCAGGCTGCATTCCCCGAGCCTTAAGAGCCCTGCGCACACTGAGACGCACCTGGCCTCCATTGCGTGCAGGGCTGTCTACACAATAGCAGATCGTTTACCTAAAATTTTATAAAGCTGCTTAAAAGTTGTTCCTAGGGCCAGGGAGCTAGCGTGGCAATCTAAGCAACCACCTGGCAAAGCATGTGGACCTAGTTTCCATTCCCAGTACCGTATGCTGTGCAGCTCCACGCTGAGCCAGCCACAGAAACCAGGCGTGGTGGCCCACACCTGTAATCCCAGGTCTGGGGAGGCTCAAACAGGAGAATCACTATGAGTCCAAGCTGCATAGTGAGATCCTGTACCAAATAAATTTTTTAAAAAACAAATATACTCTCAAAAAAAAAAAAAAAAAAAAGCTGTTCTTGAACTCTTTTAGAACTTGTATGACTTTTTTTTTTTTTTTTTTTTTTTACAACAGGGTCCTATACTTTTACTTCCCACTCAGCTTGGGTAAGGAATTCTCAGGTCATCCCAAGTACACGTAGCACTAAGACAGCTGTAGATCTTGAAGTGAGGGAGGTCAGAGCCAGCGACACGGATGTGGAAGGCTGAGCTGCTGTGGAGTATAGGGGCCAGTGCTGTGGCTTGAGCTTGCGGAACATTTGGGAAGCAGGTCTGGCTCTGTTTAAGAATTTTCTGGCTGGGGTTGATGGTTCAGTCAGTCAGAACCAGAGGGGGCAGGCTTAGGAGAGCAAGTTGGGCATCACTGGTGGCAGGTTTCCCAACAGCAGCAGGAAGCAGGAGCAGGAGTGCTCACAGCACACCCAGCCTGTCAGACTCCATTCCTCACAGAGCTACTTCCATCAGTAAACAGGGTGTGCTCAGCATCTGTCAGGGGGTCCATTTTTAGAACTGTCCGCCCCAGTACAGCCTGTGGAACCTGGTCAGTTAGGTCCTGGCCTAAGGTGAGGCTGTCAGCTTTCTCGATCAGAAGTACAGCTGCTGTTAGAGCATGAAGGGAAAGGGGGAGGCAGCTCCTGGTGGCCAGACCCAAGTGTTTGCACAGGTGACCACCGGGCACTCCTAGGGGCTGGCAGTCTAAGTAAGTGTTTCACTCAATAACAGTACACACAGTTTTCCCAAAAGCATATGGAAAATTTTTTCATACAAAAGGTACTATATCTTCAGCCATAAACCGTATTTAAATAAATACAAAAGAACTGAAATAATCTCCTGTATATTATCAGATCGTAGTGGAATGAACCTAGAAATCAACAGTAAAAGAATGCACAGGAACGACACAAACACACGAAGATGAATGCATTAGTGAATAATCAGTGGATCACGGAAGAAGTGCGGGAAACAAAGAGTTTCTAGGATCAAATGAAAATGGAAGCAAAACATACTAAGACCTACGAGACACAGCGAAAGCGTTTCTAAGAGGGCAGTTTATAGGTGTAAACGTGCACGTGACAAGAACAGAACAACTCCAAACCAATAATTTCATGGCGCGTCTCAAGTTCCTAGAAAGACAAAAGCAGTCCGTGTGAACCTACCAGAGGGAAAGAAACTATAAATATCAAAGTAGAAATTCACAAAATTGAAACTAAAACCAATGCAAGGGACCAGTAAGTCATTTTTTTTCTTTGAGACAATGAAAAGGATGATCTGCCAGTGGGGAAAGACACGGAGGAAGGGCTGGGAAGGGCAAGATAGGGGACCGTGGCGCCATACGCGTGCGCACCCACTTCCCCACGGCAAGTGTATTTCCTACGCATTACAAGCCTATATTGATTAAAAAAAAAAAAAATACTTTAGAAACAAGCATAAGGAAAAGGAAGAGGCTCAGAGGACAGAGCTGGGAGGTCAGAGCGGCTTCTACCCAGAGTTCAACGGGAGATCTGCGGGACCAGGAGAGGAAGTTCTAGGAAGCGGAAATGTCTGTGAAGGAAGGTCGAGGACCCTGAGTGAAGTCAGTCCAGGAGAGATGCGTGAGCTGCGGCCAGCAGGGCCACGGGGGCGGTGCTGCGCAAGTCCTCTGGAGCCCCCATCTCCCGGTCGTGTGCCCCGGTGCCGGCCGCAGAGCGGCAGGTCTTCATGTCTGCCCTGCGAGCTTTTGGCTTGGTTTTGCTCCAGTTCATTTCTTTCCTCCTTTGTGGAATGGGAATGTTTGCTCTGTGTCATTGTACCTTGGTATTATGTAATTTGTCTTTGATTTCTACAGAGGTTCACAGCTAAGTAGAACCTCAGAAGAGACAGGTTTTTAGAAAAACACTGCAACTGTTGAATCTTGGGGAAATGACTGTTACCTTCTGTCTGTACACACTAGAGTTGTAGCAAAGTCCAGCACAATTACCGTCTTTGGAGATTAAGTATGGGTTAAAGAGACACGCTTGGATGTCCAGTCGGCAAGGCGTGGGAAGGGGTAGTTAGCGTAGAGTGTCAGCTTGACTGGCGTTGGCCCTGCGCCTTGAAGGCTCCCTGGTCCCCTCCTGCTTCTTGCCTGGCTCTGTTTCCCTGCCATGAATCATGTCACTTTTCTCTGCCACACTCTTCCGACGTAATGTTCTCACCTTGTAGTCAGAGTGACAGTCATGCAGACGGGGACCAATTCCCTGAAACTACGAGTTAGGCTGGACCTCTCCTTTAAGTTGTCAGTGCTGGGTATTTATTGTCAGGCGTGAGTCACCTTTAGACGGGCCAGCCAGATAGCTCAGCAGACTAACACCTGCGTAAGCAGAGCGCCGCACCTGGGGTTTGATCCCCAGCGTGCCATGCCGGCCCCTCCTCCAGGGCACACTGAGACTGTGTTTTAGACTGGGTATGGTGGCATGCGCCTGTAATCCCAGAGTTTGGGGGGCTGAAAACAGGAGAGTCACCACAAGTCCAATCTGTGTAGTGAGACCCTGTAGATCCTGTACGAACTTCATAAAAAAGGAGTCACCGCGCCTGTGTGTCGCGCTTATTTCACTTAATGATCCCCAACTCCATTCATACTGTTGCCAATGACAATATTTCTTCTCTTCCTTTTCCTCCTACGGGATTGAAGTTCTGCCACCAGGGTTGCCGGCAGCTGGGCCTGCAGGGTCCAGGACAGCAGCAGTGTCTGCTCAAATGAATCTCCAGGAACCAGTTCGCTAGGTGACCTTTCTGAGCCAGTGTCCCAGGGCCTCCCTCTCCAGTGAACGGTCTACACTCGTGCACCTTGAGCCTGTGACAGGTGGGGTCTTACTGAGTCTTGGCGTGTCCTCAGGCGTCTTCTTTGTTCCCTGTGCAAAGCACTTGGTTTCTGTTTGATGGTGCTACTCTCTTACAAAGCCACATCTCCCTTGCCCTGAACTTTATACGTGATTCCTTTAGAACCAAGATTTAAGTTTTTCAAATTGTTCTGCTTTGCCTTTTGTCCCCAGGTCTCACTATAAATTTGGGTGAAAGAAACCCGCCGTAGCCATGCCATACCCCATATGTTGGGCAGTCTTGAAATTTTCTATTGTAGAGTTTTTAGTTTACTCCCTTTAAGCTCAGTCTCCTGAAAATCTCAGGCCAAAGGGAATATGTAGACAAATTTTTGCACTAGAGTGTAACACACACAGTCTGAGTCCAACTGCCAATGGAGTCCTCATTCACAGTTAACTTTCCGTTGCGAGGACCCAGTACCTGACACTCACAATGTAATAGAGGAGAGGTTCAATTTGCCTCCATTTGAAGGGATTCAGTGCATGGCCAGGAAGCTCCAAGACAGAGACCTATGGCCAAAGGCCAAAGGGGAACGAAGCTTGTTGGTTCATGGCAGTTGAAAAGCAAGGCAGCGGGACCAGCGAGATAGCTCAGCAGACTAAAGCACCTGCTTAGGCAAGCTTAGGCAAGTGCAGGGACCAAAGTTTGACCCCCAGCACCACATGCCATGCCAGCTCTGCCCCCAGGACAGGCTGAGCCTGCCAGAATCTGGGTGTAGTGGCACACACCTGTAATCCCAGTACTGGGGAAGCTAAAAACAGGAGGATCACTACGAGTCCAAGCTGTGTAGCGAGGCCCTATACCAAATATAATTAAAAAAAAAAAAAAAAAAGAAAAGAAAAGAAAAGTGGTTACCAGAAGTGAGGGTATAAAAGTGTGAGGAGGAATGCAAAAACATTGCTGAATGTGCATGAAGTTAGTTAGAGCCAGAGGTTCTGATGTTCTGCTGCGTAGCAGAGGGGTGCAGACACTAGTGATGCACTACACACTTCAGAAGGCAAGAAGAAGGGATTTGGAAAGTTTTCACCAAAAATGACTGAAGAGACAAAGTTTGAGGAAAAAAATATGCATAAATGAACTTAAATATCATGTAATATTACATACATTGAGTTTTACATGGCACCCTATAATATGTACAACGTCTATAATTTATGCATTAGTTAAAACGATAAAACAGTGATCTGCCCTTGGGTTTGGACTTCAGAGGACCCCAAAAAGCTCTTCCCCAGCCCTTCTTGGTCCCATTCCCCTCCTCCAGCCTGGAGGCTCTGCAGCTGACCTCTAGAACCAGCACTCCTGGGATGAAGCGCGCTGCTGAGGCCGGGCCCGGGGCGTCACACTGTCTGGCCACACTGACTGGTGAGGAGCTGCCCTGAGCTCCTGGGCCGGGCATCCGTGGTTTGCTGCCGCTGCTGCTGCCGCTGCTGGCCTTTGAAAGGCCAGCTCCTGGAGTCAGCTTTTGCCAAGAATACAGTAGGGGAGGGCCAGACTGAAGCTCACAGGTCCTAGAGTCAACCTCACACCACTGCGTCACGCACGCCCAGAGCTCACTGTGCAGGAAGCCGGTCGCCGTCCCTGGCGCACCTCTGCTGCCACAAGTCACGGCGGCATCGCATTTCTCTGACCTCCACCCGCAAGGGTCCTAATATATTCTCTGAGCATATTAGGCTCACAAAACAGAAACGGGCTCTTACATATTAATTCTGGCCACAAATTATGTACAGAACTGATGTAACCCAAGACTCCCAACAGCTGAGTACACTTAACCTATTTGATGTATGTTTTTCCCCACCTGGGAAACTTACAAAAATTGAAGATACAGGTGCTATTGAAAGGACTTAGGCCTCTTTCCCAGAATCATTACATTTTAAAATCCATTAAATGCACAATTGCACTCTAAATCATAGAGAAAATTTTAGATATTCTGGGTTCTAATACAGTAGATTCCTCTTTTCCTCCTCTTTAATGTTTGTTTTACAGCTGAGTTATAAAACAGGAATATATAATTAAAATGATCAGGCCCATAATTATAAGCTGTACTGCTGTATAATTGTTGAGTCCTTTGATGGTTCCATCACTAATTATGGCCTTAGAATTTCCAAATATCATGTTCCCATAAAAATCTGGTCTCTGTCAGCCTTCCGTCGGTATTCTTGACTGAACACAAAATACTGTTTATTTCCACATCTAATCTATGCTCTACATTGAGCCATTATGCTGATTTCATCCAAGGAAAAACAATGAGGGCATGGAATCAGGTTTACAGCCATCCTTAAGCGGTCTGTCCTCCTTTCAAGGGCTGCGAAACTTTCTGAGGCGCCCCTTGTTTGGAGCCTTGAGAAGCGCTCCAGCGAGTTTCTAGCACGTTGATGGGTGGATCACTTCAATAGCTGGGGCCTAAATGAACGTAGAAGTGAGTTAATAGAGTACCTACGTGTATCGTGAGATGCATTCTAAGACTGGTCCATGCCTTCGGAGCACCTGCCGCGCCCGTTTTCCTTTTCACGGGAGACAGTAGCTTGCTCGCACGATCCCCCCCCACCGCCTGCATCCCCCCTGCGGCTGTGCTGCGGGTCTTAAACGCTCGGGCTGTGTTTGCAGGGAGCTGCGGCCGTGGTCACTCGAAGGCACAGCACCCTGCTGGCAACAAGGCCTTCTGAGGCAGGCGCTCACTTCTCCAGGAAGAAGGGCAAGGAGAAAATAAACGTTGAGCAGGATAATTTTCCCCTCGTTGTCTGTTTGCCTTTCTTCGTTCGTTCAGTCCTTTCTTTCTTTCTTTCTTTCTTTCTTCCTTCCTTCCTTCCTTCCTTTCTTTCTTCCTTCCTTCCTTCTTCCTTCCTTCCTCCTTCCCTCCTTTCTTCCTTCCTTCCTTTCTTTCTTCCTCCCTTCTTCCTTCTTTCCTTCCTTCCTCCTTCCCTCCTTCCTTCCCTCCTTCCTTTCTTCCTCCCTTCCTTCCTTCCTTCCTTCCTTCCTTCCTTCCTCCTTCCTTCCTCCTTCCTTCCTTCTTGCTTCCTTCCTTCCTTCCTCTTTCCCGCCTTCCTTCCTCCTTCCTTCCTTCTTGCTTCCTTCCTTCCTTCCTCCTTCCTCCTTCCTTCCTTCCTTCCTTCCTTCCTCTTTCCCTCCTTCCTTCCTTCCTTCCTTCCTCTTTCCCGCCTTCCTTCCTCCTTCCTTCCTTCTTGCTTCCTTCCTTCCTTCCTCTTTCCCTCC
>NW_004524786.1:2273510-2280777 GCF_000260255.1 Octodon degus | reverse complement strand
CTTTCCCTCCTTCCTTCCTTCCTTCCTTCCTCTTTCCCGCCTTCCTTCCTCCTTCCTTCCTTCTTGCTTCCTTCCTTCCTTCCTCTTTCCCTCCTTCCTTCCTTCCTCCTTCCTTCCTTCCTTCCTTCCTTCCTTCCTTTCTGCCTTTCTTTTTTCTACCAGGACTCAAACTCAGGACCTTGCACTTGCCGGGCGGCGCCGTGCTCCCCCTCGTTTCTTGTCACAGGCACCCACACTTTCCCGAGACACAGGACTGCTGCAGCAGAGCGGCCCAAGGCGGCGTGCTCAGACTGCCACGCCGGAGCCCTGCGGAGCTCCGCCAAAGGGCCGGCGAGCTGGAGGGCGGGCTTGTGCGCAGGGCGGAAGGCAGCGTCCAGGGCCGGGCGTGTGGAAAGTCCCAGCCGGACACGCGGGCGGCCTGCTCGGGTGCAGGGGCGTCTCCTCCAAGGACCCTCCGCCGCCGCCTCCCCAGTCTCCCGGAGAGTCCGCCCCGCGGCGTGGGCCAGGAGGAGGGCCTCAGCCTACGGGTGCTGTAGTCACCCCAAGAGACATCGCCACACTTTTTTCCTAAAATGACTCAATGGCATCCTTCCTTATGGCAGGGTAGTATTCCATTGTGCATAAATACCACATCTGCTGGGTCCATTCCTCTGTTAATGAACATATAGACTGCTTCTAAGATTTAGTTATTGTCGAGTGTGCTGCTTCAAACATGGGTGCACATGTGCCACTGTAATGGGGTGTCTTTACTGCTTTCAAGAACATACCTGGATGACAGGGGTGTAGCTCAATGGCACAAGAACCTGCCTGGCAAGTGCAAGTCTTGAGTTCAATTCCTGCCACCAAAAAAAAGAAAATAATATACCTAGAAGGAAAATTCCTGGGTCAAATGGACTTTCTATTTCTAGGATTTTGAGGAATCTCCGCACTGACTTCCATAGTAGTTGTACTAGTTTTCATTCCAAGCAACAGGGAAGAAGCATGTCTTCGTTCCTGCGGGCTCACCAGCGCCGGTGACTCTGATTTTTTGATCACAGCCACTCTGGCTCAAGCGAGATGAGTCCCGGGGCTGCTGCAGCCTGCATTCCTCTACTGGCTGAAATGATGAACATTTTTTCATTCACTTGTTGGCCAGTTGTACCTATCTGGGGAGAGTCTATTCATTTCATTGGCCCATATTTTGATTGGGTCTTTATTATGGGGATCTACTTTTTAGTATTTTTTTTTAATATATTCTAGACATTAGTCCTCTGCTCAAGGAGTAGCTGGCAACATTTTTTCCCCATTCTGTATGTTGTTTCTTCACTTTGTTGGTTGTTTCCTTTGCTTTGCAAATGCTTTTGAATTTGATATGATCCCATTTGTTGATTCCTGATACCCTTTCACGAGTAACTGGAGTTCTGTTCAGAAAGTCCTTGCCTACACCTGTGTCCTTGGGAGTTTTACCCATTTTTGTCTTCTAGCTGATGAAATATTTCATTTTACGTCATACCGCAGTGATTTATGTGCACCCATGTTTACAGCAGCGCAATCTGTCAGAGCTAAATCCTGGAAACAAGCCAAGTGACCATCAAGTGAGGAATGGATAAAAAAGAGGTGGTGTGTTTACACAATGGCGCATTATTCAGCTATAAAAAGGGAGCAATTTGAGGCTTTTATCTGTAAATGGGTGCAACTGGAGAACATACTCTTAAGTGAAATAAGTCAGACCTGCACGTGCGAACATTGTGTTGTCTCCTTAGTGTGAGAACCTGGAAGAGAAAATGGAATCTGAAGGGTGCAGTAGACACTGGGCAAAAGGACTGAACTTATTCAAAAGCAAAGAGTTACTGAGTTGAGGAGAAGGACCTGAGAGGGAGTGGGGGAAGAGAGTTATCTGGGTATGTAAGCAGGATGGTTTGGACAACTGTAGGGTACATTTCTGCTGGTCTATGGAAGAGAGAAGTTAACACATACTTTTTTGTCTTTTTTTTTCCTTTTTCACCCTTCTTAATTTCTTTTTCTTTTTTCTTTCTCTCTCTCTCTCTTTTTTTTTTTCTTTTTCTTTTTTTTTTTTTTTTTTTGTGGCACCAGGCATTGAACTCAGGCCCTTGCACTTGCCAGGGGAGTGCTTATTTCACTGAGCCATCTCCCCGGCTCTTAATTTCTTTATTAACTTTTTTCAGTTCTGCATGCATATATCTGGTAATCTGAAAAACTAACTTGAAGATGACACCATGCAATGAAACAAATACTGTCAAATTCTTAGTCTTTTGTTTAGTGAAATTCTGTATCATTTGTAATTTTTTTCTTTTTTAATATTATTTTATATTCTTTTTAAAAAATAAAAAAATTTAAAACATACATTTCCATTTCACTATTTAAATCTTTGATTCATTTTTATTTTAGTTTCGCACATGGTGGGAGATATACGGTCCTAAGTTCAATTTCTGCATGTAGACAGCCAGTTTTTCCAGCACCTCTTCTTAAATAGGCTAACTTTCCTCCTGTGAAAGTTTTGGCCTCCTTGTCAAAGATCAGGTAGCTGAGAGTCCCCGGAGTTCTTTCTTCCCCTTTTCTTCTCCATTGTTCTTTATCGCCAATACTGTGCTTTTTTTTTTTTTTTTTTTTTTTTTTGGCAGAATTGGGGATTGAACTAAGGCCCTTTTACTCTACTGAGCTATCTCCCCAGCTCCCCCCCCCTTTTTTTGGTGTGTGTGTGTGTGTGTGTGTGTGTGTGTGTGCACGCGCGCGCACATGCATGCGCTTTGTTTTTTAAATCACTGAAGCTTTGTAATACAACCTGAAGTCCAGGGCAGTGATGCCTCCTGCCTTCTTGTTGTCCAGAATTTTGCTTTCACTATTCTAGGTCCTTTCAGTTTCCATATAAATTTTAAGATTGCTTTCTTTAATTCTGTAAGGAATGTTGGTATTTTTAAATTTAATTTCATTAAATCTGTAGATTATTTTTGAACGTGTGGCTGTTTTGACTACATTGATTCTGCCTGTCCAGAGTGGCGCTTGGTTCTCCATTTCCTGATGTCTTCTTTGATTTTTTTCAGAGTAGTTTTAGAGTTCTGTAGTCTTCAGGGTAGAGGTTTTCACCTCTGTGGTTAGGCCAATTCCTTAAGTACTTCAGTTTTCTTGATGCTATGGTGAAAGGTATTATGTCCCTAATTTCTTTCTTGGTGAGTTTATTATTGGTGTACATGAATGCTATTGAGGTCGTTTGTTTCTCTGTTGTGTTTTTGCAGACTGGTTCTTGCTGTGTAGTGCCGGCTGGCCTTGAAGTCACTTATGTAGTCCACCTGGCCTCAGACTCACAGTGACCCTCCTGCTTCAGCCTCCCAAGTACCAGAATTGCAGGTATGCACCAGTACACCAGACCATGCTGTTGGTTTTTGAGTCTTGATTTGGTATCCTACTATGTTACTGAATATAGTTGTTAGTTCTAGGAATTTTTTAGGTCTTCTGTGTAGAAGATCATGTCATCTCCAAATAATGGTAATTTAACTTCTTCCTTTCTTGTATCTCTCCCTTTAATTACTTTCTCTTGCTTGCTTGATCTGGCTCAGGTTTTGATAATTACACGGAGCTGGTGACAGTGACTGTTTCTGTCTTGTTCTGAGTCTATAGGGAAAGCTTGCAGCTTCTTACTTACTATGATGTTGGCCGATGGTTTGTCATAAATGGCTTTTACCAAATTGAGATAAGGTCTTCCATACCTCTTTTCTTCAAGGTCTTATTCTTTATCATGAATAGGGATTGCATTTTACCAAAGGCTTTTTCTGAGTTTATGGAGATGAGCGTGTGAATTGTGCCCTTGCTTCTGTGGTATACTGTATTTGTTGGTTTGCAGAGGCTGAACCCCAGAATGAATCCTACTTGATCATCAGGTATTCTCTGTTGGAGGATTTGCTGCATTCCGGTTGCCAGTATCTTATTGAGGTTTTCTGCATCTGTGTTCATTAGAGAGACTGGTCTACTGTTCTTCTTTTTGATCGAGTCCTTTTTTGATTTGGATATCAGGGTAATGGTTGCTTCCATGAATGACTTTGGGAGTACACTTTCCCTTTTAACTTCATTAAAGAAGTTAATGAATATTGGTGTTAGAGTTTCTGAAAGTTCTATGTAGAATTTAGTAGTGAATATGTCAAGACCTTCGCTTTTCTTAGTTGGTGGGTATTATTATTATTATTATTATTATTATTATTATTTCTTCAATTTCATTGCCTAATATTGAATTATTTAGGATTTTTCTGTCTTCTTGGTTCAGCTTTGGGAGTTCATATGTGTCTGGGAATCTATCTATTTCTCTGAATTTTCCATTTTATTAGCACATACATTCTAAAAGTAATTACTAATCATCTTGATTTTGGCAGAATCCACTGTGATTTCACCTTTTTCATTTCTAATTGCATGGATTTGGATCTTTTCTTTCTCTTTTTCACTAAGATTAGCTAGGGCTTTACAAATTTTATTTATTCTTTCAAAGAACCAACTCTAATTCATTGATTCCTTATGTTGATTTTTATTCTCAATTTCATTAATTTGTGCTTGTAGTTTTATAATTTCCTTTCTTCTATAGTAAGTCCCCAACTTACAAATGGGTTCCATTCCAGGAGAATGTCTGTAACTCAGATTTGTTCGTAAATCAATTTATTTATTTATTTATTTATTTGGTACAGGGTCTTACTACACAGCTTGGACTCACAGTGATCGTCCTGTTTCATCCTCCCCAGCACTGGGATTACAGGTGTGCACCGCCACACTCAGGGGTCCAAGGCCCACACAGCAGTACCAGGGACCAAAGCCAAGTTCTTAAGCTTGCTAGGCAGGCGTTTAGACTGCTGAGCTATCTCCCCAGCCTTTTGTTTGCAAATTAAACATAATGAATCTTAGACATCTTTGACAGTTATACAACTGTGTATAGCATAAAACAATAAACACAAATAAACTGTTTTCAGTGCTGTTTTAGTACGGTACAGTATAACTATAGTAAACTATTTTCCTCTTACAGCTACTTTAAAATTATAAGGTAGACACACGAGTTACTTCCATAATGTGTTCGCACCTAGGACAAGATTCGTTCATGGGGGCCGGGGAGGTGGCTCAGTGGAATAAGTGCTTCTCTAGCAAGCACAAGAGCCTGAGCTCAATCCCCAGTAAAAAAAAAAAAAAAAAAAAAAAAAAGAAAGAAAGAAGGAAGGAAAGAAAGAAAGAAAGAAAGAAAGAAAGAAAGAAAGAAAGAAAGAGAAAAAGATCTGTTCATGATGTGAGGCTTAATCCTACCTGTGAAAGTGTGCAGCCCAAAGTGTTCATACTGTATGAGCTTTGGATTAGGATTATTCTTGCTCTTTAGGACCTTGAGGTGCATCATTAGGTGATTTATTTGGGTTCTCTCTATTTTTCTGATGTGGCATTTCACCTCTACTAGCGTCCCTGTTGGCACTGCTTTCAGTGGCCCCTGTAAGTTCTGGTGTGTAACATTGGCTTTATCATTTGGTTCTATGAACTGTCTAATTTTCTCCTTGATTCCTTCTGTGACTGATTGATTATTTAAGGGGGTACTGTTTGGGCCAGGAAGATAGCTTTAGTGGTGTAAGTGCTTGCCTGGCAAGGTCCTGAGTTCAATCCCTGGTACAAAAAAAAAAAAAAAAAGGTATTGTTCAATTTCCATCTGCTTCCATAATTTCTGTGGTTTCCTTTGCTATTGACTTCTAGTTTCATTGCACTATAATCTAATAATATACATGTGGCAGTACTGATTCTCTTACATTCACTTACATGTGCTTTATGAGCGAGCGCGTGGACCATTTGGAGAAGCTCTGCATGCCTTGGAGAAGATGCGCATTCCGTACTATGGGGTGGACCCCTGTAGCCATCAAGCTCATTTTGTTCAGCTCTGTCATTTCCTTTTTTTTTTTTTTTTTTTTGTCTAGTTGATTTTCTTTATTTGTGACAGTAGAGTATCAAGGTCTCCCATTATAATTTCATTGATGTGTATTCAATCTGTCATGTTCATAGTATGTGTTTTATAAAGTTAGGCATGCCAATATTTGTTGTGATATGTTTAAAACTGTCATCTCTTCCTGGTGCCCATTGAATTGTTCCCTTAATGACAATGTAGCAAACTTCTTTGTCTCTTCTGACCAGTTTTGAGTTGCCATCCACTTTGTCCAAAATTAGAATAGCTACTTCTGCTTTTTTCTGGGTTCCTGATGCATGAAATAGTTTTCCATTCTTTGATTTATTAATTTATGAATTTCTTTTTTAATTAAATGGGGGGGTGGTTTGGTTTGGATTGGATTTGGTTGGTTGCTTGCTTCTCGGTTAGTTTGTGACAGGATCTTGCTATGTAGTTCAGTTCAGACTGGCCTTGACCTCACTGTGTAGCCCAGACTGGCCTTAATTCTAGGTAATCTTCCTGCCTCAGCCTCCCAAGTGCTGCAATTACAGATGTGTCCCACCACCCCCAGCTCATTCTTTCTTTGCTTGCATGATTGCTAAGGAGAAGTCCACTATAAGTCTTATAATTGCTATTCTATGGATACAATAGATTTTCTTTCTAGCTGTTTTCAAGACTTTTGCTTTGTTTTTGGTTTTCTGAAGTTTAAATATATCTACAAGCACATGTTGCATGTATGCACATGTGTATGCATGTACATACATGAATACATATATGTACTCATAAGTGGATTCCAGATGAAATAAGGTTGAGGCAATGGCTTCCTTCTCTCATCTCGTGGATAGAATTCAGCTATGCAGAAGGCTCTGGCTATGTAACACCATGATTCTCTTCTCCTCTGTCCGCCAGCCACATAAATGATCATGCCTAGATCTTTGCCACAGAGACCTGCTGGAGTTCCTTGTGATAAACTCATGAAAATATGCCGCTGCCTCAAACCAGCACCAGGAGCTTCCTGCTAGCGTACTAGCTAGTCCACACTCAGCCTCCAGGGCTGCAGAACACTTCCCGCCAGCAGAGAGCTCCAACAGCTGCTACCCAGAAAAACAGAAAATAACTGCAGCACTCTGAGGTCACTTGTCTCTCCAGATCTTGGGGTGGCAGCTGGCCCTGGTGAATCAAGAAAACTGTTGATTTTCCTTTTGTTCACCTGCCTTTGTTTTATGTTGAGAAGCCCCACTTGTTCTGTACATGGTGTCAGGTGTTCTTAGCACGCACCTTCGCGGTGGTGATGAAGCATGAGTGGCCCAAGTCCTGGCGTATGGGTGCCCCTGCGCATGGAGAGAAACCCAGCCCCTGCGCATGGAGAGAAACCCAGCC
>NW_004524786.1:2267815-2273410 GCF_000260255.1 Octodon degus | reverse complement strand
GCCCCTGCGCATGGAGAGAAACCCAGCCCCTGCGCATGGAGAGAAACCCAGCCTCCTCGCCGTAGCAGTTATTCTACGGCAACACCCGCACCTAAAACCTCCTTGTTCAGCATTAGACCACCCCAGGGACAGGTTACATTTTGATCAGTTTTAGAATGAATCTTCCTACTCTGTGGGATGCTAGGAAAATATTACATGAGGTATTCGTGGATGATACTTTTCTAAAATGCTTTGGAGAAATAATTAGAAGAAACTTCATTAAGCCAAACAAGTGTCTCACTAGAGTATTTGCTAGAATTCTATAGTGTTGGCTATGGCACGCCCTATAGATTCAAAACAGAAATGTCAACAGCTCTTCCAAAATCATTACAGCACAAGATCTCTTACTTTTCTCAGGGCTCGCCTGGTGGAACTTGATTTTATAAAATATTTTTTGTGAATGTTTGGTATTTGACATCATCATCATACATAGGGACCCAAAACAGTGCCAGTCACTTCCCCATGGTATACACAATGTCCCTCTGAGGTAGTACAAAGGCACGGATAGACAGAGGTGGCCACCAAGTCGTAGCACTTGCACAACACCTCTGATCTAGTCCATTATGTCAGAGGATGTGGGTAGGCGCGTGTCTAAATGTAAGTTTCCACAACCTAGGTCACTACCAAACTACCATGTTTGGTAAGATGCACAGAGAACATTGCACAGGCCTTCCAAATACGGCCCAGGAGCCAATTTTCTTCTGAGAAAAGTATAGGGCCAGCCCAGCAGCATTCAGTCTGTGTGTGCAAGCACCTGCAAGGCCATCATTTGAAGTGAGTTACTTGCACTAATTGGCTAGTAAGTCATTCTGATTGCATGTTAGAGCCGCAGCTAAATCCTGCCGGACTGTCATACATTTTCCACCCTAAAATGTCAACATTGTGGGTGAGCTGCCACAGCCAACACCACGGAAGCAATTGCAGTATGATATTTGGCTCTGGTGTCGCTACAGTTGTTCAGCGCTGGATCCAGTACTATAATCTAGAGCATGTTGATTTGGAGCAATGTGCATGATTATGTGGCTTAATTGCATGTTGTTAAGGAAGCTGCGACCTTTCCAGCCCCATCCTGGATGTGGCACTGTGCTTCTGGGAGGAGCAGGAGACAGATGTGTGGGGAGTATGACAGCCGTGGCGTTCTGTTGTGTAATTATTTGAGCGCATTTGGAAAGCCATGTGGACAATGCCTCAGATGTCAGTGGCCGTCTACCGCTTAAGAAAGCTGTGTAGGACTCATATCGCCTCAAGCAGCAATCCAGAAACATCACCAGCCACTTGCAAATGCATCCGTATGACATCAACGTGCACAAATCCCTCATTGTCTCCAGTTTGAGAAAGAAATACAATACAAAAAAATAAAAACATGCTGTGCTGGCCTACGAACCCATCAGTAAAAATACTAGTTTAAAAATGCCGTAACCCTTCCGTATTGCATCAAAATTTGAGAGTAATGCAAACCCTGCCATTTGTAAGATAGGTTACATTTTAAAACTACTTTGGGGCTCATTACAATGCTTCATTATAGTGAGAGAAAGCAGCGCAACAGAAGGCCAAGGGGTAGCACACCCCGCTTTTGTAGTTAGCAGCAAAGCCGCAACCCTGAGCGATTTGCTGCAGGAAATCAAGCCTGCTGGCCTGGGCTCCAGGCTTCTTCCCCTCCGGAGCACTACAAAGCCTAATGATGAGCCTGAAACACACATGAATTCTGCCTGGCAAGCCGGCTTGCTTCTCTACAGTACATGCAGCCAGACTCCAAAGAATAAAGTGAAGCAATTGGCACCCTGTGTTCCAAGGTACCTCAGGGCGAGGCTGGGCCTGCCTGCGCAGAGTGGAATGTTCCAGAAAGAAAGCAATCACTCAAACAACCCGGGCCTCCATGACTTGCACCTGAAAAGTCCCAGTAACTGAGCACAGGATAAGCTCGGAACCTGAGCAGGGGCGTGAGTGACGGAAGTGTCTCTGGCCTTCGAGGTGATTTCACCCACCCAGAAGATTGCCAAGTGTCCACATTCCCTGTTCCACAACGAATTACCTCCAAAGTGGCACCCTCTGGATCTGTGGCCGCTGCTCTGTAGACGACTGTGCCCGGAGCAGTGTCTTCTAGGACATAAATCTCAGTAGCTGCCAGAAAACATGTAGTAGATGTGCTTGAGTTTTCCACCATTAAACCCAAAAATCCCTCGTCATGAAGCTTCTAGTTTAATGACCTGCACACAATATTAAGTAATCTACAAAGAAGACAATAACTTTAGTACTCTGTAATCAAACAAATACATAGAGAATTTTCAACCCCGCACAAGTTGCTTCACTTTTCTGGGTCTGTTATCTATAAAATGATAACAGGTAGGGAGTCGAGCCTACCTTCAGCGCTGTGGATATTAAATAAAGGAATCTACTTAAAGCTCTTAGGGCAGTGGCCAATTCCTAGGCGGCGCCCCGCAACGAGTGCTTATTGCTGCTCTTGCCGCTAGGATTCTCCATGCAGCCATAAACACACAGAGGACGCAGCTCAGTGGCTAAAATATGCCCCCGCAGGCTTCCTCCTGCAATAGAACACCCAGTACCTTGGTCTCCCTGGGAAAGGGATCCAGTGAAGGTGGGGGCTTCATTCACGTCTGCAATCTGAATTAAAACGATCTGTGACGCTGTGGCCCCAAAGCTGTCCTTGGCGTAGATTACCAGGGAATATAACGCCACCTTCTCAAAGTCCAGCTTGGGTACTCCACCGGTGTATAACTAAATTTTAAAAAGAAAGCCAGAAGAGTAGAGCTAGTGACAGGCTTCCTAAGGACATATGGAATATGTTATATCTATAATCTCCATTACCAATTGATATTTTTGCTTTGTTTTTTGAAATAGTGTCTCAGTACACTGGTATTGAATTCCCACGCTCAATCAAGCCTCCCACTTCAGCCTCCTAAATAGCTGAGACAAGACACGGGTTACCATGCCCAGCTTCAGCCAATTTTTGTTTTTGTTGTTGTCTTTTTGAGACAGGATCTCACTGTGCAGTTTAGTCTGGCTTGAGCTCACGTTGTAGCCCAGGCTGGCCTTGAACTTGCAGTGGTCCTCCTGCCTCAGCCTCCCGAGTGCTGGGATTACAGGCATGGGCCATCACACCCAGTCAATATTTTCTTAAAAGCATAAAGGTCTTAGCCTCAGAATGAGGAAGCAAAGTGATCTGATCTGATTTATTTAAAACTCCCATGAGCCAAGAATGCACTTTTTGTCAATCAAATGGCCTCCCTTCCGTCCTTCCCACCGCCCCATGATTCATACCAGTAACAAAGTTCTTTTTTTATTTTATTTTATTTTTTTTTAATAGTAATTTTTTTTTAACATTTATTTATTGTGTGTGTGTGTGTGTGTGTGTGTGTGTGGCCAGCTCAGCCCACCAGGGGGCGCGGCTGGCTGGCATGTGGTGCTGGAGGATTGAACCGCGGTCCCTGTACTTTGCCAAGCTTGTTCCAAGTAGGTGCTTTAGACCACTGAGCCATCTCTCCAGCCCCTCTTTTTTTATTTTAAAGAAAAATTCTAAAAACAATCTAGAATATTAAAACAAGATAAGACACTAACAGTGGCTGTTACACTGTTATCTTCGAAGTAGTTATTCAGATTACCAGGCTCAGGCATGCAAAATTGAGCAAACAATTAAGCATTAACGGCTCCTTTCAATAAACCAAAGAAATTAGCAGTATAATTATCTTAGCATATATATATATAATATAATATATATATTTATCCTTTCCCCCATCCCATTTGTTCTTTCCTTTTAAGCAGTTTCTTTACCTTTCACAATATCTATTGTGCCTTTTGGGTTTTATTTACTCTTTCAGGCTCTTATACTAGGGAGACAATACGATGTTTACACACGCAGGTCTGATTTATTTCATTTACAAGTATGGTCTGTAGTTGCATCCATTTACTTAAGAATCTCAAGTTTATCTTCCTTTGTAGCTAAGTAATACTCCATTGTATAAAATATCACACCTTTTTTCTCCATTCCTCAGGTGAAGGCCATTGGGCTTGTTGCCAACATTTAGCTACGACAAACCAATTGTCCACTGGGCAGGTCTGCTAGGCTTCGTCTCCTCATGTTGCCAGGAGGACTTGCAACATCTCCATCTCCCCTTGACACTGTAAACTGCCGTGATGGATGCGGCTGATAGATGTGGCAGCCGGGATTTATAGGGCTTCAGCAGCTTGGCTAGGTTTCCTCAGAAAGGCAGTGGACCTGGGCTCCAGCTGGCTCCCTCTGGGTGTCCCCCAAGAGTTCCCTGTGTTTGGACGCCTATCGGGCCGTGGGGGTGCTGTGCTCCTTGGTGGATCAGCTCCCTGATGGTCTGTAGCTGACTCCCCAGGAGATAAGGCCTAGTTAGAGGCAGGTCCCTGGGCACGTCCCCAGAAAGGCGTGCTCTGACTCCTGGCTCCTCCTGCTCTCCGCTTCCTGGCTACCACAGTGCCAGTGCCCGTCCTCCCCGAACCCCCCGTCATGCCATCTCTTTTTGCAGCTCCCTGACTGTGGGCTGGGCCACTGAGACCGCAAGCCTCTCCTCCTCTAGGTCACGGTGTTGGGTGTTGTGTCCCAGTGACAATTCTCGGGCTCTCACGCGTGAACCTGAGCTGCCTCGCACCTCGACGGATGGGGAGGCGGGGTGCGCGCCCCTCGTCCAGCACCTGTCAGTCACCCACACGGCCCGCTGGCTTCCTTCTTGGCTTTCCACTGGCGCCTGAAGAGACCCCATGAGGCTGAGGGCCCCGAGAGTCGAGTTCACATCCCTGCTCTAGTGAAATGCCTGCAGGACTCTGGCTGGGGCCCTTCAGGGCTCCCAGCTGGCTTTGTTTATCCATACATGAAAGCCTTGAACACTTATCCCTAGTGTCCTCTCCATGCCTTGCATGGCATATGTGAGTAAAGGGATGCTTGTTTCTAAACATTCTTCCTTGTGAAATAACAGAAAACAAAGATTTCACTGAGCCACAGTGCTTGCTGGAAGGGGTTGGGTTCATCTTTGGGGGTCACATGCCATATCGTGAACCTCCTGTCCAAATAGTGACAGTAAAGCACTGCTGATAGCTTGAATGCATTGACATTAACTCTGAGCATTTAACATTAATTACATCATTTGGCTGTAAAATAGTGCAACTGATAATCTTAGTATACCTATCTTACAAGCAAAAATACAGAAGCCTAGAAAGCTCACCCATTAAGAAACAGGCAAGGAGGGCTGGCCTGATAGCTCAGCAGACTAAAGCACCTGCTCAGGCAGAGTGCAACAGCCGGGGTTCAATCCCCAGTGCCGTGCTAGCCCCACCCCCAGGGGCATGCTGAGACAGCGACTGAGACTGGGTGTGGTGGTGCGTGCCTCTAATCCCAGCACTTGGAAGGCTGAACACAGGAGAAGCACTATGAGTCCAATCTATGTAGTGAGACCCTATAGACCCTGTAGACCCTGTCCTAAATACAGAAGAAAAGAAAGAAGGAAAGGAAGGAAGGAAGAGAGAGAGAGAGAGAGAGAGAGAGAGAGAGAGAGAGAGAGAGAGAGAGAGAGAGAG
>NW_004524786.1:2260408-2267715 GCF_000260255.1 Octodon degus | reverse complement strand
AAGGGAAGGGAAGGAAAGGAAAGGAAAGGAAAGGAAAGGAAAGGAAAGGAAAGGAAAGGAAAGGAAAGGAAAGGAAAGGAAAGGAAAGGAAAGAGGCAAGGCACAAGTCCAGACACCAAAGTCCATGGTCTGAACCACCAAACACACTGCCCTTGTGGCTGCGTTTAGAACACTGGCTCTCAGCACAAAGAACCCTAACGTCACCTGCAGGTCGCACAGCAACGAGAGCTAGTGCTGCTTGGTCACCCTTGAGTAACGCACACTGCTCTTGGCTCTTCATTGGTCATCAAAACAGTTTCAGGAGAGAAGTGTTCACCCCCACTTCTCAGGTGCGGAAACTGAAGCTTGGAGGGTATAAAAGCGGAAAGTCCTGCTGCAGGTGGAGGCAGCACCTGGCCCGCCCTGCTCCCTGCTCTCTGAACCCTCTCGTGAGCACACTGCTAGCGAGAGTCCCTGGGGGCACCCTGCCACAGTCCCTGGAAATGCAGCAGCACCTCGCCCTTGCGGCCTGCTCTCTCTCTCCTGAGCATGGCCTGGACACTCCTCACAGCCCGTAGGGCAGATGCTGTTACCCCACCACCTTCCTGCTGCTCACAGAACAGGCTCCAAGCTAACAGATCTTGCCCAGAATAGCAGAGCTCGTAAGTCATGGCGTTGAGATGTAGTCAGGTCTTCCGGGCCTTGCTGCTTTGTTCTTTTTGCTATACCCTGATGATCTCTGATAAGTTCATTTAATGCAGTAACCCAGTTTTGAAGATGTACAAGTCTTCCAGCCCCGAGAAAAACGTGCTTGTCCTTGAGGAAGTCCTCTATGCCCAAAGCACAGCCCTCGCAGGCTCCCTCTTCTAGTGGACGCCGCCACCCTGGGAATGCCCGAGGGGCAGCAACCGCCTGCTTCTTGCTTTCTCACACCTCACACGGGAAGAAGACAGGGAGATGATTCGCGGCCCCTCTGGTTGATGTCGCCCGCCCCATCCAAGGAGCAGGTCTTGTGCACAGGAAGCCGGACTCGGGTTCCTTCCCGCCTATGCAGCCCCCGGCATTTTGCTCCAACACAGCAGTTTGAAGACTACGTGAGTGGAGCACGCTGCATCTCACCTTCGCGGATGGTCTGTGTAATCAGTGCCCTTCAAGCTTGGGCACCGCTTGCTGTTGTTTCTCCAGGAGGCCAGACTGGTGGTTTTTGTTTTGTTTTGTTTTTTTTAATATTTATTTATTTATTTATTTATTTATTTATTTTTGTGTGTGTGGCCAGCTCAGCCCGGTGGGCAGGGCTGGCTGGCATGTGGTGCTGGGGGATTGAACCGCAGTCCCTGTGTTTTGCTTAGTTTAGCTTGTTCTAAGTAGGTGCTTTAGACCACTGAGCCATCTCACCAGCCTCCAGACTGGTGTTTGTTGGGTGTGGCAAGGACTTCGTTTGCCGGTCCAGCTGCCCTTCTAGGCTCAGCAGGATCTTGCAAACCAAACCCGCATAAGTGTCGCAAGGAACCAAGTCCAGCAAGGGACAAGGATATGCTGAACGCAAAGTAGAACAGCGTGTGCGCTCTTTTCACTGTCACATCGCAGAAACAGATGAGAGCTCGTTCCATTTGGCCTTTATCTAAGGACATTTCCACGCTCTGAGCCTGTGTTAGGGTTTAACAGTTGCTAATGTTATCTGCATCTTGTCTTTGATGTAGTTTTAGATATGTGGTTTTATCTCCTCTTTCTAATGTTCTATAATCTGGCTACAATAATACAAAATAATTAGCTTATGCTTATTACAGTAACTAGTGAATGTCGAGTGGCCAGTATGGACAACACCGCGAGCTGTCGCCATGTGGAACCTACCTCACAGGACCTTTGTGAGCACTATTGTTGTTGGTCTCATTGTACAGAAAAAAAACCAAAATACAAACAGTCGAGTAATTTACCCAGAGTTGTGTTGTTACAACTGAAAACTAAGCTTGTCAGATTTTAAAATCTATCCTTAGAACAGCTTGCTCTCTACCATATGATAACAAAAATAATGAGTAAGATTAGTAAATACTCTGCTGCCTTTTGCTACTGCTTAGAATTGTAACAAAAATCTAGTGGAAATCCAGTGTAAGAGCTGCCCTACTGCCACCATCAAGGGAGCCACAGGGAGCCTCGGGGACCTCAGTGAGCCACTTGGAGGGGAGACCCGCCCACGGCTGCACACATGGAGCCACAGGGAGCCTCGGGAACCCCAGTGAGCCACTTGGAGGGGAGAGCCACCCACGACCCCATGCCACCATGGAGCCACGGAGAGCCTCAGGAACCTCAGTGAGCCACTTGGAGGGGAGCCCCGCCCACGGCTGCACACCACCATGGAGCCACAGGGAGCCTCGGGGACCCCAGTGAGCCACTTGGAGAGGAGAGCCGCCCACGACCTCATGCCACCATGGAGCCACGGGGAGCCTCGGGGACCTCAGTCAGGAGGGACCTTGGTGCCCACCCATACTACCACACTGCTGGTTGGGGAGCCCGTGTGGGAAGCACCCTGGACAGGGCAGCCAGCTTGTCTGGAGGAACCAGGGTAAAGCCACTCTAACAAGAGGAAGCGCTTTGCGTACAAACTCCTAACCTCCAGTCAGTTCTGTTATATAACTATAAAGTTTGCTTCTATAGTCTACTGTACAAAATCAGTAGTTAGCACAGCTTGGCAGTTTCTAAGCTGTGCGTATTGCTGACTGTACTACTGTCACTAGGACGCCACACTTGTTGTAATCAGTTGTTCTCCTTTACGTACCAATATTGGGGTGCTCTGGGGTAATAACCTCACCACATCCCTACGCCAAAGGAGCAGCTGAACAGATATGAATGGCTCACAATTAATTGGGAGGGTAAAATCTTGGTGCAGACACGAACCAAGAATCTCCTACACCCAGAAGACATCCGTGAAGCACACACTCTTCCTGTGATACCTTGATACTAGTGTTATAGCTAGTTTCCACTAAAACTCACAAGGATAATAATCACAGAAAACAAAATAAAATGTTTTGAAATAGAAAATGTCAAAACAAAGGAGCAAAATGCAATCTCAGACCTTCATTCCACCCAGAACAAGTCCAAGAGTTATCAACATAGAATTGGAAGTCATATACCTAAAATTCTGAAATGATAGCAAGTGAAATAAAGAAGCAACTCTATCAGGCTATAAAGAAATTAGGTCAGAAATAATCTCTCAGGAAAAAAAAAAAGGTCATGACAACCATAGTGAATAATTTCTCAGTGCCTCTTAAGAAGACATAGATTAAAAAAAATAGAGAGAGGATAGAGAAATGATGGAAACATTGAAGTAACAATACAGGGAAAAATTAGAATACATGAACCAGATTCAAAGAGTTATCCAGAAAATTAAAACTTTCATTGAAAGATGGCAGACCACTTGAATGAAACCGAAGATAGGCTTGACATTAAAAACTACCTACAGAAGTCATAGCGGAAAATTTCCCAAATGTGGAGAAAGAATCTGCCATACATAGAAGTGAGGCGTATAGAAGTCTAATTAATTATTACCAAAATAAATCTATACCCAAAAATATAATAATAAAGACCCCAGAAATTCAGTACGAGAACTATTAAAAGCTGTTGGAGAAAAAAAAACAGATCACCTACAAAGGAAAAGCATCAGATCAAATCACCAAGTCAAGAACAGATATATCAGCGAAGTATTTCAGGTCCTGAAAGAAAACAACTTCAAACCCAGATTATGGTGCCCTGCAAACCTTCTGAAAAGAGACAAAAATGACCACAATTGCAAGAACAACAACAGAAAGTAATCATAAAGAGAAGCAAGCAATTAAACAGAGAGGTAAAATATGGAACCAACATCAGGAAAATAACATGACAAAGATAAGCCAATACATGTCCATTATAATAACCGTTAATGTAAATGGCCTCAATTCACCACTCAAAAGAAAAAGACTGATAGAGTGGATTAAGAAACAAAGTCAAAAGAAAGAACGAATGAACGAAAGAAAGAAAGAAAAAAGAAAGAAAGACAAAGCCCAACAATATGTTGTATATAAGAAAAACACTTAATTCAAAAGGAAATTCATAGTCTGAAAGTAAAAGGATGGAAAATAATACTTCATATGACAAGAACCCAGAAAAAAAGCATGGATAGCTATTCTGTTTGTAGACATTGTGAACTTCAAATGAAGAATGATCAAAAGAGATAAAGAAGGTCACTACATACTTGTTAGGGAAAAACTTCAAGAGGAAGAGATAATAATTATAAATATATATGTACCAAATATAGGAGCACAAATTATATAACACAAGTATTAATAGACATGAAAAAATCATATAAACAATAGCACAATTGTAATGGGATACCTTAACACATCTTTCTCACAAAGAGATAAATCAGCTAGACAAAACTGAGCAAATAAATAGCAGAACTGAACCAAACCTGTGAACAAATGGACTTATTAGACTTTTACAGAGTGTTCCTCCCGACAACAGAATACACATTCTTCTCAGCTGCACATGGGATGTTCTCTACAATAGACCATATATTAGCTGATAGAGCATGCCTAAGTAAATGGAAAGCAATTAAAATTATCCCATGACTATTATCTGACCATACAGCAATAAAATTGAAAATTATTGACAAAAGAAATCTCAAAAAATCCATAAACACATGGAAATTAAATACCACCCTCCTGAACAATCAGTGGGTCACAGATGAAATTAAACAACATTGCACTGGTGAGACAGTTCAGTGGACTAAGTGCTTCCTTAGGCAAGCACAGGGACTGGGGTTTAATCCCCAGCACCACATGCCACACCGGCCCCGCCCCCAGGCTCACTGAGCTGGCCACCCAGTAGGCGTGATGATGCACACCTCTAATGCCAGTACCAGGGAGACTGAAAACAGGAGGATCACTACTAATCCAAGCTGCATAGTGAAGTCCTGCATCAAATACATAAATTAAAAGTTAATTAATTAAAAAAAAGTTAATTAATTAATTAATTAAATTTAAAAAGAAAGAAATTAAGGACTGGCCAGATAGCTCAGCCGAGTAAAGCACCTGCTTAGACAGAGTGCAGCAGCTGGGGTTCGATCTCCAGTGTGCCACGCTGGCCCCACCCCTGGGGCACACTGAGACAGTGATTGAGACTGGGTGTGGTGGCATGGGCTTGTAATCCCAGTGCTTGGGAGGCTGAAAACAGAAGAATCACTATGAGTCCAATCTATGTAGTGTGACCCTGTAGACCCTGTAAACCCTGTACCAAAACCATAAAAAAAATTTAAAAAGAAAGAAAGAAATTAAACAATATTTACAATCAAATGAAAATGAAGATACAATATACCAGAACCTGTGGGATGCAATGAAAGCAATCTTCAGAGGGAAATTTATAGTGGTGAATTCTAACATCAGGAAAATAGAATAAGCACAAATAACCTAATGCTGCACTTCAATATTCTAGAAAACGAAGAACATGTCAAGCACTAAACTCAAAGAAGGTAGGAAATCATAAAAATCAGAGCAGGAATAAATGTAATGGAGACAAAGAAAACAATACAAAGTATTAATGAATCAAAGAGTTGGTTATTTGAAAAAATAAATAAAATTGATAAGCCCCTAGGCAACCTTATCAAAAAAGCAAAGAAAAAACTCAAATTCATGCAATAACCAATAAAGGAGTGAAATCTCTATAGATCCTGTAGAAATTCAGGAGATCATCATTATCTATTTTGAAAATCTTTGCCCGCACAAGATGGAAAACAGAAGGAATGGACAGATGCCTAGGTACATATGAATTACTCACACTGAATCAAGAAGATATAAAGTCTGAATAACCCAGTGTCAGTCAATGACATTAAAAATGTAGTTCAAACCTTACCAACAAAGACAAGCATGGGTCCTAATCAACTCACAGTCGAATTCTACAAGAAATCTAGAGAAGATTTAATGCCAGTGCTCATCAAACTCTTTAATGAAATCAAAAAGGAAGCCATTCTCCCTAACTCATTCCTGGAGGTAAGTATTACTCTGATGCCAAAACCAGAGAAAACCAACCTAAAGAGAGAGCTAGAGGGAAATCTTCCTAATAAGCACAGATGCAAAAGTCCTCAAAAGATACCAGCAAAGAGAATGCAGTAAATCATCAAGAAGCTTATATGCTATGACCAAGTGAGATTCACCCCAGGAATTCAGGGATGGTTCGATACATGCAAATCTATAACATAATACACCGTATCAATAGAAACAAAGACAAAAATCACACGATCATCTCAATAGATGCAGAAAAAGCTTTTGATAAAGTCCAACACTCACTAATGATAAAAGCCTAAAGAATATTGGGATTGATAGTCTTTACCTCAATCTGATAAAAGCCATCTATGACAAACCATCATACTAAATGGACAAAAGCTGAAGGATTTCGATTTAAAATCAGGAAAAAGATAAGGATGTCTACTCTCAGCACTCCTTTTCAGTATAGTTCTGAAAGCATCCACCAGCATAGTAGAGCAACAAAGATAAGAAAAGAAGACATTATTTGCAGGTGATATGATACTCTACATAGATGACCCCAAAAACTCCACCAAGAGATTATAGATTCAAATTCAGTAGCACAGCTGGAGACAAAATCAACACTCAAAAAGTAGTAGCATTCCTGGGGCTGGGGAGATAGCTTGGTGGTCTAAGCACCTACCTGGCAAGCCCAAGGAAGCCTAAAACTAGACCCATGTCTATCACCACACACCAAACTACATTTAAAATGGACCAAAGATCAAAAATTCTAAATCTAAAAACAGAAACACTAAATCTACTGGAAAAAAAAGTAGGTAGAAATCTTGAAGGCATAGGGGTAGGTAGAGCTTTTATGAACAAACTGCACGGGAAATACTTCAAAGTATCAACAACTGGGATCTCATCTTATTGGATAGATTTTGCACATCAAAGGAAATCACCAACAGAGTAAAAAGAAAATCCATAAATTGAGAAAAAAAATTAGCTAACTGTCCCTCAAACAAAAGACTTCTGTCTAGAACGTATAAAGAATTATAAAAAATCAAGCTCCCAAAATTCAAAGACCCAATCCAAAAATGGATATCTGAGATGAGTGCAAACTTCTCAGATAAAGAAATACAAGTAGCAAATAAATATTTGAAAAAATATTCAACATCACTGGTCATTCAAGAAATGCAAACTGAAACAACACTGAGAGTCCATCTCACCCCAGAAAGAACTGGGCTGGGGATATGGTTCAGTGGCATAAGCTCCTGGCAGGCAAGTACAAGGTCCTGAATTCAATCCTTGGTGAGAGAGAGAGAGAGAGAGAGAGAG
>NW_004524786.1:2252983-2260308 GCF_000260255.1 Octodon degus | reverse complement strand
AGAGAGAGAGAGAGAGAGAGAGAGAGAGAGAGAGAGAGAGAGAGAGAGAGAAAATAGATGTCACCAAGAAGTCAACCAGTAACAAATGCTGGAGCAGCTGTGGAAAAAAAGAAACCCTTCTCCACTGTTGGTGAGAGTGTAGACTGGTACAACCACCATGGAAATTAGTGTGGAGATTCTTCAAGAAGCTAGGAATGGTGGCCTCATTCAATCCAAATAGTCTCCTTTTGGGCGCTTTTCCAGAAGAACGAAAAACATCATACCATAGCAATATATGTGCACCCATGTTTATAGCAGTGCAATTTATCATAGCTAAATCTTGGAAACAACCCAAATGTCCAACAATCAAGAAATTGATATAAAAGATGTGATATTATTATGCAATGGAGTATTATTCAGCTATAAAGAAAGATAAACTAGATTTTGTAGGCAAATGGATGCAACTAGAGATCATACTCATAAATGAAATAAATCAGACCCACATGTGTAAATATTGTATTGTCACCCTAGTGTAAGAACCTGAAAGAGTAAATAAACCCCAAAAGGCACAACAGATATTGTGAAAAGGAAAGAAACTGCTCAAAAAAAAAAAAAAAATTCCCTATTGTGATGGGGAAAGGAGAAAAGAAAAGAAAAAAAAGAAAGAAAGAAAGAAAGAAAGAAAGAAAGAAAGAAAGAAGAGCTAAGATAATTGTGCTGTCTACTGGCTTATTTTAAGGAACAGTTAGTGCTTGTATGGTTTGATCAATTTACATGCCTGTACTTTGAGGATAACAATATGCAACATAACAACCATTGCTAGTTTCTTATCTTCTTTTGAAATTCTGTATCCTTCTTGTTTTTTATTCATCTTAAAACTTAAAAAGTAAATTAAAAATATACAAAAAGTAAAATAAAATAAAAAATACGAAGGAAAGAGTAAGTGTGAGGTAGCGTGTGACGCCAAACTGAATTAGAGGACCCCGCGTCGCCCTCCCCCTAAGCCAGGGTGACTGTGCTCACTGCCAGCAGCACAGGCTGCAGAGAGGTGGCTTCCCTAAACTTGCCCTCAGTTTGACCGCGGTCTGGCCGAGGCTGTGTTCGTGTCCTCGTGGAGTCAGGCTGGCGTGTGCTGGACTAGCGTCCTCCTCACCGACGGCCACTGTGGAGCCGGAGAAGCAGGCTGGCAGAGCACGGGGGTAGGGCAGGAGACGGCGGCTCCACCGAGGCCCGAGTGACTCCAGAGATGCCCTTCCCAGCACTGACTGCCAAGCAGTCACTCGCTAAGCACAGCTGAGTCTGGCTGTCTGCTCCTTCTCTGCTACAGCCTCGCCCGGCCGGCACTTGACTGGCCCCTGCAGCAGCGATCCCCTCACCAATTTCCTCAACCCGACTCTGACCGATGGATGCCGAGGTTCGGGCTGCCTCGTGGTCTTCACGTCCCCGTGAGCAGCGGGCCAGCCCAGACCCCATCACATGGCCATTCTGCTCTTTCTCTTCGGGTGCACCCTAATGCCTTGCAGGGAAGGGGGCCCCTCATAAGGAAGCAGATGTAAAGGTCTGACCACCCCCAGGTAGGGGCAGTACATTCAAGAGCCTTATGACCGACCTCCCGTCACTTCTCGCCTCTGTTCTCAAAAGAGCTGCAGTGGGCCTTTGAAAATACATGCAACTTGTGACCTTTTTCTGCTAAATCCTTCAGTGGTTTGTTAGACGTGAGGGAACTTAAGGTCCCCAGTGCTTCATCCCCCCCTATATCCATGTCCTTTGCCACAGGTGTCTGCGTTTCCCTCTTCTAAAACCCGGGCACAGCTCTCTGGCCCACGGCTCGGCCCCGCGACGCGCGTCGGCCTGTGGGGGAGGAGCGAGCCACGCACGTGGGCTGAGCTGACCCTTATCCTCCTCTCTCCACCCAGAGGAAGGCGCTTGTACTACTTCGTGTCCTAAGGAGCACAAGGGGCCCAAGAGAGACCTGGACCAACAGTAGCCGGAGCAGGCAAGGCCGAACACCCCACGGAGCTCTTACGGGCTGCGTTACCTGCGGCACACGCAGCAGAGCTCCGCGTTCACAGTGCTCCTTCCCCGGCTCCCCAGGCCCGTGGGAGTAACACAGAGGGGCCGAGAGGATGCCATGCGTGCCGTGGGTGTGCGTGGTACTCAAGGAACCCTGACCTTCAGGATCCATCTCTTCGCGAGCAATAAGCCTGCCTAAGCTTTGCCCCAGCAGGAGCAGTCTGCTCCACCCCAGCGGCAGCCCCTGTCACGCTGACCGCTCTGTCCCTCCTCTCTGCGTGCTCTTCCTTTCTGGAGGCCTTGTGTGTAGCTGCTCCTGTTACCTGGAGCGTTCTTTCTTTCCTCTGCTTAATTCTCCCCATTGTGCAGTCTGACTTTCCCGTAGCTCTTCCTTGGGAGCCCTAAGGAGGTCCTCCTAAGGGCTGTCAAACACTTGCCAGTTGTGTTTCCTGGCTCCTGTCACATTTGCCATCTTAGACTTGTGTGTGCGCTTACTTCATTGAGCTATATCTGTGTAGACAGCAAACACCATGAGGGCAGGCACTGTCCTATGCTGGCTCAAATCATCAGTGTATATCTGGGAGGGAAACGGGTTCTGGAGTAAGAAAGGGTTTCAGACCATTTGATCCTCTACATGATCCCAGCGAGCAGCTGCTAAGGTAAAGACGCCAGGGAGGAGAGAGAGGCGGGGGAGAGGTTCATCTCCAAGCTCGGCGCAGACTACCAGACAGGAATTTGCCGGCCCGCATACTCACATGCCATAGATGCGTGGATCTCCGAGATAGCACAAATGGATGGACCACGGGATTCGCATTAAGGATAACAGGATCTCCAAGCAGGGAAGCATAAGGTGACAGCGACACTCTGATTGTGGCCACCTGCGTGTGCTCAGAGGCATTTTCCAGAACAGGGCTGGCATTCTCAACGACGAAATTGAGAAAAGCTAGGCTGCCTTAGAAGAAACACAAACACTTGTTTTTCTAAGCACCACAAAATAAAAGCACAATAAATGTGTCATTTGTTTGCACCAAAAGTCTTAGAAATCAGACACAGTGGCTCAGTAAGCCCACCAAAGATCTAAGAACTTATTCTACGCTCAAGCTAACAAGCTAGGCTGCCCTAATTTCAAGGACACAGGCAGAAAACACGTGAGCTGTGCATGCGGGACAAGGACTTCTCACTGATAGAGCTACTATGAGGCCACGCTCACATCCCTTCCGCTTGTCCCAAAGTTCCACGAGACCAAGCACAAAGCCCAGACAGATGCAAGGCATGCTCTGGATTTGCCTTTTGTTTCGATTTGTCTTTTTGAGACAGGGTCTTACTGTGCAGTTCAGGCTGGCCTTGGGTTCACTTTATAGGCCCAGCCAGGCTCTCTACCGAAGAGCAGTTCAGCCTACACAAAGAACAAGCTCTAGTGCCAAGAAATTAGTGACCCCAGACACAGCCCAGTGGCCCCAGCAGTGCTGGTTAAACATTGCGACTCCTTGACCTTTCATTTGGGGTCACTCGAGAGAAGCTCCCACCCTGGGCTCAAGGTGGTGGAAGGTTAGCATGACTCAATTTCTCACTTCCTATCCCCCTACTGCGGTTTCCTGGACTCGCGTTCCCAGTAAATGACTTCCTCTTGAACCCTTCTCTTGGGGTTGCCTCAGGAGAATACAGACTGAGGGAGTGTAACAGGATCACAGTTTGCAGGACGCAACAAAACATAAAGAATATCGCCAAGTCCAGCGCGAGAAGGGCACCAGGGACTCAAGCAGCTCCGCCAGCTCAGAGCAACACCGGTGCAGGAATGGCCTCCGGCCCTGCCAGACCCCGCCCGCCGCTGCTCGGGCCTCTCTCCGCACTCGGCTTTGCCAGCGCCCTGCTCTCCCTGTCTCTGCTCAGCATCTAGTGCTCATACAGCACCTGCCACTTCCCAAAACGCAGCATCCTTAAGATGTCCCTTGGGCGTCTCTTCCTTCAGAAAACCTTCCCAGCACCGTCTGGATCCACTTAGAGTCCACTTCCCAAGGCTCCCGTGTCCCCACAGCATGACATCTGACACACCAGATGGTGTCAGCCTCTCATTTGTTTGACTCACGTGCGCTCTAACTGCAAGGAAGGTGCTTATTTTAATACCTGAATAAGAGTGCTCACTACATACTTGTTGAATAAATAATGAATGATGATGGTGGCATTATAGGACATCCATTCACAGAGACGTTTTCATGTAACCCTCACGTTACCTATGGGATAGGGGTGCTGCTGTCCCCCCCCCCCCCCCGCACACCTGAGAGAAGCCACAGCACACAAATGCGGTGGCTCATGGTGCACAGCTGGTCAGTGTAGGGTCAGGATTTGAACCCAAACCCGCTGGCTCCATTCCACGTGTTCTTAATTGATTCCAAAGACATCATGGTTCATAGCAGATTTCTTTGGCATGGGAAGTGGAAACAGCAAAGTCCCCCGAACGTGAAAACTAGAAAGGCCCCTTCCACACTGATAGCAGTCGCCCTGCAGACAAAGAAGAGGAGCCTTTGGAATCAAAGGCTGGGCTCGGCTCCGGGTTCCACTTGCAATACCTACATGAGTACTTGAGCAAAGAGCTCCTCCTCTCTGAAGTTAGGAATCAGCCCACTTTGGTGAGAGCCCCTGGGGCTAAGCCAGGCCTGCCTCTTCCTAGAGGCCCAGAGACCCCGGCACAGATGCAGCACCACGTACTACGTCCTCGAGTGGGGGACATATATGCGATCAGAACATAGTGATTTTTAAAATTTATTACAGTAAAAGCTATATTGCTTTTTCTTTCTTTGTATTTTTTTTAGGGGGGGAGATCTACAGGATGTTCAGGGTCTCACTACTATATCAAACTCAGTGATCTGCCTGTTTACAGCCTCCCAAGAGCTGAGATTACAGGCGTGTGCCACCACACCCAGTCTCACTTACCATCTCAGCTCTTCCCAGGGGCGGGGCCAGCACAGCAGGCTCTGGGATCGAACCCCTGGCCCCGCGTGCCTGCTTACAGGCGCTTTAATCCACTGAGCTATTTGGCTGGCCTTTATATTGCTTTTAATCACTCTCACATACCCCCTCCAGCATCAAATACACTCAGTCCATCGTTCTTGCCATTTTCTAAAAGTCCTCTTTCACGAATGTGTTTGGTTGTGCTATTGTGCCCGTCTTGATGCCTTGAATCAGTTTAAATCTCCTGCCTTTTATGGCCCTCCTGACTTCAGGGAAGAGCCAGAGGGTGCTCGCTACAGATGGTGGTCTGTAGCTGTCTGCACTCCTGGGGTGCTCCACAGCAGCCCAACTTTTTATTGCACCTCATAAAGATGTTCACGAAAGGCAACTTCCAAAACTGCTTCAGAAAGCTGTGAGGAGAGAGGGGTAAGTGTGGTCCAAGTGAGGGTGAGTGTTTGGCAAGATCCATGGCAAATGTCTCTTAGTATAATACAATTTTTTAATTTAAGCATTCATTGTGTGTTTGATCCCACCGCGTACACTGCCTGCAGTCTTTGCTGTTGCAGATACCCCCACACACATCCTGTCTCACTGTGCATGTCTGTAGGGGGCTTCCAGAGGCGCATGCTGGGCCTGAGTCTGCAAAGGGCAGATCCTGGGAGAAGCGGCCATCTGCCCTCAGAAAGCCTGCCCGCTCCTGTCATTGTAACTTAGGAAACAACTTACCAGCAGTGAGGTACTTCCGTGGAGAGCCTGACCACTTCAAGGGCCAACATTGTGAACAAAATAATAACAGGTAAACTGGCCGACCACTAAATCAACATTGCAACGCTACATGACTTGACTCCTTGCTGGAAACACTCACCTGGGGCAGCAGCCAACAGGAAACCCAGGAGGATCACACTCATGGTCGCCTGAGAGCCACCCTCTGTGGAGCCACTTTCCACCAGGGCCTGCCCGCGCAGCTTCTCAGGAGTGCGCAGACCTGGTGAGGCTGTTCTCAGGAGAAGCCTCGCGTTGCTAGGCATGGAGCACACCCTCCCCTCTGGCACACTTCCTGCTGAGAAATCTGTAAAGCGATATCTTTTCTCTGCAGGGTCAAAGACCCAGCAAAGGGAGGGGCTTGAGCCAGTGACCAGGGACCCGGGTCTTACTGCCAGTTGCAGTTCTCCCAGATCCTCATGCCTTCAGGACCTGGCCAGCTTGGGAGACTCATGTTCAATGGCTGCAGTGGCCAGGGGTACAGGGTCCTGCCCTGCTCTATGCATTTACCACACCCAGGTGTGGAGTCAAAACCCAAAGTCTCGGTTTACCACCCTCAAAGAGGGCCAGCAGGTTGCTAGGGGAGGGTGGTGTGCAGCACATTAGCAACAAGACCCAGATGCTGTCTTGTAATTGGCCCTGAGCCACCTGGAGGTTAGTCTTTTAAGTTAGAACTTGGAGTTGGGGGTCAGCTTTAGCATCCCAGATGGGAAGGATCTGGCTGTGAGGGGAGTTAACATGAAATGCCTCTGGAGGGGGCGGGGAGATAGCTTAGTAGAATAAGCATTTGCCTGGCAAGCACAGGGTCCAGAGTTCAATCCCCAGTCCCACAAAAAAGAAGAAGAAGAAGAAGAAGAAGAAGAAGAGGAAGAGGAAGAGGAAGAGGAAGAGGAAGAGGAAGAGGAAGAGGAAGAGGAAGAAGAAGGAGCAGCAGCAGCATCTGGAGGCAGCAAACTGACAAACCGCCAGCCAGCTCGGGCCTACAAGGCATATTCTTATATACACAAGCAGCGTCTTTAGAAATTGAAGTAAAATAGCACTGATTGGCCCCGTAGTCTACGGTTTGCCAGCTCCCAGCCTGAGGCACCTCACCGCTTCTCATACTTCCCCTCCTTGCTAGGGAGGGGGATTCTTGTTCGCAGTCTGTGATTTAGCATGTCAATCAACTGCTGTCCCCATTAGGAGTTAACTGTTGCTATGGTTACCAAATAGGATTATGCAATCTTGGATGTGCTCAGCAGCAGGATCATGTCGAGAACAAGGAAAACAGTGTTTGGCCACACTTTGCCCTACTCCACTGGAGTTTTAGCTTTCCAGAGGGCATCGAAAATGTCCAGGGAATGGCAGCTAGAGATGGCTCCAAGCCAGGTCGTGCGAGGCCAAGTGCACTTTCAGACACCTCAGGCTAGTGGCCTCACTTCAAGCCCTGCTGAGTGTTCCTTAATTAGATGGCGGCGACCTCCTCTGTGGACTACTACAGGGTCTCACTGCCCAGCCTGTGTCTCCCTCCCTGCTTGTCCCAGATCACGCTGGCTTCCATGTGGCACCCCTGAGCGTCCTGTCTCCGCGTGCCTCCAGCCGCTCCTCAGCCCCACACGTCCTTTCCGCTGGGCCACCCCCCC
>NW_004524786.1:2245801-2252883 GCF_000260255.1 Octodon degus | reverse complement strand
CCCCACCCCGACCCAAGGCCTGCACCTAGCCGCGCCTAGCCACGCCTTTTCCTCGTCAGCGCTCTTCCCAAGCAATTCTTTTTAAGCTGAGCACAATCCTTCTCCTGCTGCCTGTATTCCTACCACCCTGGTCTTCTTCCTTCCTCCCCACCTGCCTTCTTCACGTCCAGCTCTGACATTTTGCTCTTACGATTTTCCATCTTTGAAATACCTCTTTACTTCTCCCAGAGCTTAGCATAGTTGGTCTTTTTTTCCACATTAAGTGTCCCACCTCAAATGTCATCTGTCACCTTGTTTTGTTTTTTGGTGGAACCAGGGATTTGAACTCAGACCCTTGCGCTTGCCAGGCAAGTGCTTATTCTACTGAGCCATGTCCCGGCCCCCTCATCTGTCACCTTGAACACATCTTTCTTGGCCACTTGGGACACTCCTGAGCGCTTTCTATCAATTTCCTAATCTTCTCATAGCATCAGTGCTAACAATAACTGACCTCTTAAGAACATAGTGTCTGGTCGTCTGCTAGCGCTGTCACTCCCAGGCCAGGACTTCAGTCACTTTCCTCACTGCTGACTCCCTCTGCCCAGAGGACATGTACACCAACCAGCTCTTTAAAAACTGCCCTGAAGACCGAGATCAGAAGCTCTAATGTGGCCAGCAGGACTCAGCAGGCTTGGCCCCGCCGCCTCTCCAGCTTGCAGGCCACATCCATCTCCTTGCTCCTGGGACCTCAGGTCTCTGACACATTTTCAAAGCCCTCTTCCACCTCGGGGCCTTGATGCTTGCCAGCCCATCTGCCTGGAATGCACGGGTCTCCACACGATTAACCACTGCCATGCTAGCCTTGGGCCCGTGACCTCAGCAGGCAGGCTCTCCAGGCATCCCCCCTAACGCTGCCTCTCCCCCGATCACTTCATCTGTCATCCTCTTTTATTTTCTTCATAGCATTTACCACTCAATAGAATTAATTTTCTCATTTATTGTGTGTTAGCAGCCTCTCTCACTGTGTGCTAAGTTAGATGAGGTGAAACACTGCGTGTGTGCTGTTTGCTGCATGGCATTGGTGTCTAAGGAGTGCCTGGCAACCACAAGGCACTCAAATATTTACTGAGTATGGGAAGAATAAAAAGACCCTGGGAGGCAGCCATCACTTCTTGTTTTAGGAATGAGAAAATGAGGTCCTGGAAGGCTTTCTCGCCCACACAAAGACCACAGTGCCTAAACTGCTACCTGAATTCAGACCCAGCCCAGAGCTGTCCTGAGCTCTGATTCCCACCCACCTCCTCCTTCGAGCTGCTTCAAGGTCTTTCGTGGCCTACCGATGTTGCCGCAGAGACCTCTGCAGCCAATGTCTCAGGCCTCTACACACTGTAAATACACAAGGAAATGCGCTCCTGGAGTCGTACGAGACGCCGACACGCAGAGCATGAGTAAACTCCAGCTCTCATCCTAGCAAGCACAGTCGGCTGGATATCTGGCTGAGTGTGGCAGAATTAAGACAGAAATACTGCAGGAAAAAGTATTGGCCTATTGCTAAAGAAAATGCTCGGTCATGTGTTCATTCATTCTGGCAAATACACAGGGATTCCAGCAGAGAGCGGGGAAAACAGACCAGATAGTAGCGGAAGCCCGCTTGGCCAAATCATACTCCTATGTGTGTTACAGTTCTCAAAACGTGGGGTAGGGACCAGTGAGATAGCTCAGTGGACTAAGCACTTGCTTAGGCAAGTACAGGGACCAGTGTTTGATCTCTGGCACCACAGGCCGTGCCAGCCCTGCCCCCAGGCACACTGAGCGAGCCACGGAGACTGGCACACTTGTAATCCCAGTGCCGGGGAGGCTGAAAACAGGAGGATCACTATGAGTCCAAGCTGCGTAGTGATTTTTTTTTAATATGTTAAAAAACAATGGGGCCAACAATCTCCTGGGATGCTCCCCCTAAATCCTGGGTCTGTGTCTTGCTGGAGCACTTTCTACTTCATTTGAAACTCACTATAAAGCTACAGCTCAGAACTCTTAGTATTCCCCGCCTAAAGGTGAGGAAGCATCCCCTGTTGGTTAAGTGGGTAGACAAAAGCCACGTTCCTGGGCTGGAAGGCGGACCTGTGTGTACCCCAGTGCCGCCTTCTAACCCCTCAGTGTTACTCTCTGTGCTCTTGGGTTTTGGTAGTGGGGATTGAGCTCCAGGTTTCATTGACCAAACCATTCCGCAAGTCCAAGTCTATGGTTGTGCCTCGCTCTAACCTCTTGAGCTATTAAAACTCTTTCCCCAAGTTTTAGGGTGTGTGAGACCCCCCACTGCTCCAAGGTCAATAGGCCAGTCACGCATTGTCACTGTCACCTGGGTTTGCTAGCCATCAAGGTCGATAGGCCTGTCACGCATTGTCACGGTCACCTGGGTTTGCTAGCCATGCAACTTCTTGGATCCCATCCTAAGGGTTGCATAAGGGCTCCTGCTTCTAAACAAGAATCCTAGGTAACTCCTGTGCACATTGAAGCTGGAGAAGCACGATCCAGATTGCTGATGAATGCAGACACAAAAAGCAGGAGGAGCTCACCTCCTTAAGCACCTAGTGAGCCTGAGCCGGAGCACCCCAGTAATGGGAATAAATCTTAGTGTTTGCTGCCACCTGGAGGCGAAACTCCCACCCAGGCAGAATTTGCTCTTGCTGTAATAAATGCAGAAAGCTGAACTGGCTGGGCCCGATTCTCTACCTTTTCAGCCTTGTACTTTAGGAGAGAACTACAGAATTCTAGTATGTGATAAAATAGCCCTTGGGGCACAGAGCAACCACTAGACTCTTCCTATGGGTGTCCTCCAGGTCACAGAGCATTCCAGGTCCCAGCTGACAGATCTAAAGAAGCTCAAGCTATGTGGAGCAACAGATTGTGGGTCTTCCTGTAGGTTCTCCCCCGCTTTCGAATATAAACATGTGCATCTGAATGTGATCGCCAACTGGCGTATGATTCTTTTGTCACATGGTCAGATCCAATCTACGAAGTATTCCACAATGTACCATGGAATTTCCCACTGTTCTGTCAAATGCATCATTGGTGACCTTTCTGAAGTTGGAACAGGGCCAGTCCCATAAATTATGTCTCTAAAACCTGTAAGGGAATAAGAAGGAGATTCCAAAATTTTCCTTTACTCAAAACCTCCTAGCACTCAATAGTGCCCGCAGTCCCTGGATAACTCCCTTTTGAAATTTTGAGCTGCAGAGTTAAAGAAATCCAAAACAGCTACCCCAGCAAAAGAACCCACAAAGAATCACCCTCAGCTCCACCTACCAGTATCCGCTAAGGGTGCCTGTGGAGGAGCTGGCCAGTATCGAAGATTCCAGCAACCCATGAAGAAAACTGGCTCATTCAAAAGAAAGGGAATTGAAAGGTGGGTACTGGGGATTCATTTGTTTTTCTATTGAATGAGCGTGTGTGAATTTTTTATTAAACAAAATTCACTGTGAGGATTTGAGAAGGTAACATCTCTTTTAAGCAATCGATGTGGAAATAAAGAGTGTGTATTGGGGAGGAGGAACGAGATTGATTCCACAATGCTTCTTTTTTTTAATTAATTTTTGTTGTTGTTGTTTATTTGTTTATTTTGTGTGTGTGTGTCCAGTTCAGCCCACCAGGGGGTGGGGCCGGCTAGCATGTGGTGCTGGGGATTGAACGCGGTCCCTGTGCTTTGCTTAGCTTAGCTTGTTCTAAGTAGGTGCTTTAGACCACTGAGCCATCTCACCAGCCCCACAATGCTTCTAATAGTACCGAAATTCACATCAGCCCAGTTATCCCGAGGGTTTTTTTTTTTTTTTTTTTTTTTTACCAGAGATTGAATTTAGGACCTAGCACTTGCCAGGCGAGGGCTTCTGCCACTGAGCTATCTCCCTGGCCCAGAAGGAACTATACTGGATCTGGAAGCCAAAGTCACCACACGAGCCATATTTTGTGATAAAAATCCTCCATTGTAACAGGGGCAACCTTTACTTTCCACCTGAATTTGAGTTTGAATGTGTCATGCAAGACTAAAACAAATACTGATAATAAGTGGATATTTTTAGCATCCAAATTTCAGTGATGTTTAGTGGTATTTTCTTGTGTCTTTGTTAAAGAAAACACACTTGAATCTCTTAAACTGTAATATTGAATAAAGCGATTATTTTTTACGATGCCCCTAGCACCCCCAAAAAAATCACTCTTCTCATTTCCATGCAAATATCGTTATTTTGGAAATGCGCTACTGCCCTCTTCATGGCAAGTGTGCAGTCAGTGCTTGCTGCTCCCCGTCCTGGCGATGTTGGCTGCTGCAGGAAATGCCGCGCCCATTCCACAGTGGCACTCTTAGGGTGAGACCTTCCGTGGCTGGTCCCAGGGTGTGTCGCCTTGGCTCGTGATGCCAACGACATGCCTCTGTCTGTAATCCGAACGTGAGCTGAGATGCGCTGTGAGGGCTCAGGGCTGAATTCTAACACAACCCCAGCTGTTGTGGGCCACCTTTCCCGACTGCGTGGTACAATTAGAAAGCACCACTCACCGTGATTCCATGAAAGAGCTCATTTTCAAAAGAAAAAGAACTTCACTGAATTCATAGGCCTTTTTGTTTTCAAGTTCTCATTCCTGTCCTAGCACAAAGGGGCACTCGCCTAGAAAACTGTAAGGGGACCCCAAGGCAAGGTCCCTGCGAAGGACTGGATCCAGGCTGTTGAGGTGAAGCCTTTCTCTTTGGAGCCTCTTGGTCTTTCTCTGTCATGGTTGACCAGTGTGCTCTTTCATGAAACACCAGAAAGGTCTTCAGCCTGATACTTCTTGCCAATGACAGAGCTATGAAGGCAGACACAAAACACTTCTAATGTAGAATGTGCCGATTTTGAGAGTCCGTGTGCGAAGTCACTTTCTGATTTGTTTTGGTTTCAGTTAACAAGTCCATGAGCTACCTCTCAGAGGTGTAGAAGTGAGGTGTTCTCACGGAGTACCAGAGATCAAACTTGTGAATTTCCATGGAAAAAAGAAGTAGCACAGAGGTTTCCACTTTCGATATAAAATAGTGACTTAAGGAGGAGGCAATAAACGGATTCATTGCTGACAAAAATATGTTAAGACTTAAGAAGGTGACGATCCTTTCCACAACAGCAGCTGTAGTGTTCCAGCCTCCCCTCCCTGGGCCCTGAAGTGAGTAAATCCCCCTTGTTAATCATTATCAACAGACCCGGGAAGAAGGCCAGAGAATGAGTAGCAATCAAAGGCTGCAGAGTGGGGCACTTTGTCTGAGAGGCAGCAGTATTCCTGGAGCTCCCAACATTCCATGGCTGTTGTTTTGCGTGAGGGAGTGACTGGATGCGTGCATATTTATGGTAGCATAAAATTTGTTTTTGGTAGCATAAATTATTGAGCAGTTAAAATTACTAGGCCCCTCAAAGAGGTCAGGAGAGGCAAATCTTAGTCCACAGAGTATCTCTGGGGAAGTTGGAAGATGTTATTCCTTAGTCCACCTTACTGACATCACCCAGGAAATTCTCGAAGGACTAGGCACAGCTCTGAGGACTGAAGGTGCACATCACCCCGGGCCCTAGCGGTGCAGCCCAAGGTCTGCAGGTCTCTGCCCTGGCCTCCCGGAAGCAGGCTGCTGCTCCTGTGGCTCCCGAGCTCCTGTACGCTGGACACACGCTCGCGAGCCGGGTGCCACCAGGTTGTGACCGCCCGAGGCTTGATGAAGCCCCTGCACGAATTACTTCCTCAGTCTCACATTTCTTGGGAGAATGCGCCCCTCTTCAGGCAAGAAAACCCAAAGCTTTCAGAGGCAAGGGCAGGCTGGGGTTACACAGGGGAGCTGCAGTTCTGAGAGAAACGGAGGCCGGACCCCCAGCACCCTGCGCTCCTGCCTCTTGCTGCAGGCCAGGCAGGCTCAGGGGGCAGCAGGAGCCACGGCCGACGGTCCGCACGCTCCTGCTGGGGCCCGAGGTGTTTGTTTTAGCATTTTAGTGGTTATTAATTTATTTAGCTCATATTAGAAGTACATACTTTGCATGTTATAAATATGTCACCATATAACATAGTAGTATATCACGTCATAGCTGGGATTTTACCTGACAAATGAAGACACGTGTTCACAGGAAAGCTTGCATGTAAATATTTATAGCAGCTTTTTTCTTAACAACCCCAAACTGGAAACAATTCAAGTGGCTTTCCGTGGGTGAATGGCGAAAGAAAACGTGGTTTATTCATATCACAGAACATTACTCAAGATGAAAAGTAGCAAACTATTGCTACTACCAGGATGAATGTCCAGAGAATTCTCTTAAAGGAAAAAGCAATTGCTAAGGTTGAGAGTATGATTTGGTGTAGAGCCCTTGCCTAGCATGATTAAAACCTGGGCCTATCCCCGCCACAGGAAAAAAAAGAAGCAAATCCTAGCAGGTCACACACAAGCGCACCCTTTGTAGAACATTCTTTTCTTTTCTTTTAATTAATTGTATTGAGAAGCAAATAGCAATGCGACAGTTTCAAAACCGATTAGTAGGACAGTTTGAATAATTAATACATTGCATATTGTTGTCTTCTTAGTGATTATTCATAGTACAAGATGCAGACAGGATATCCTGTCCAAACACTATTAGTACAAATCTTTCTTCTCACTGAATAAGAGAAAGTAGCTGTATATCTACCCTAACTAGAACTTTTTTTTTTTTTTTTTTTTTTTTTTTTGATGGAACCAGGGATTGAACTCAGGCCCTTGCACTTGCCAGGGAAGCGCTTATTCCACTGAGCCATCTCCCCAGCCCCTAGAACATTCTTTAGAGGCTAAAAGCTCACGTACAGAGTATTTTAGTGTTTTCTAGGAGGGACGGGTGAGGCTGTAGAGCCAGAGGCACCCAGCGGCGTGGGAACACTGTCTTCTACACACTTGTAGCAACAATGATATATCATGTTTTTTCAAGAATATAACTGGGGGGCTGGTGAGATGGCTCGGTGGTCTAAAGCACCTACTTAGAACAAGCTTAGCAAAGCAAGGGACCGCGGTTCGATCCCCCAGCACCACAAGCCAGCCAGCCCCGCCCCCTGGTGGGCTGAGCTGGCCACACACACACACA
>NW_004524786.1:2230305-2237600 GCF_000260255.1 Octodon degus | reverse complement strand
AGGGCGCGGCTACACACAGCTCCCTACAGTAGGTAAGTCACTGTGTGTAGGTTTTGCAAGAACCAAGCGCTCTCCTACCTAAATCCCTCATAGTAAGTGCTTTAAATGTGATGCTTGCATCTTTTCTCCACACAGGGCACAGGGAGGGCTTTTCAGGTCGGGTTCTCTACTGAGCCCAGAGTGTTCAGCTCCGACTGCAGTCTGGACACTGGCTGAGTGGAGCATTAGGCCAGCTTGCTGTGCCGTGCAGGTGTCAGTCAGAACGGCAGCAATCTGGACGTGTGGCACATACAGTGTAGGGAGGGACTCAGACCACAGCAGCCCAGGAGAGCTTCCTGCAGCAGCACAAGTGTCTGTCACCTGGGAAACTTGCCCACAGCCACTTGTGCCTTGGAGACTTTGAAATGTGGCCAGTGTAGCCAAGGAGCTGAATTCCTAATTTCTTTCATTCGTTTATTTATTTATTTATTTGGTACCAGGGATTGAATTCAGGACCTTGCGCTTGCGAGGCAGACACTTATACCACTGAGCTATCTCCCTGGCCCTAATTTTATTTTTATTTATTTATTTTTATTTTTTGGCAGAACCAGGGATCAAACTCATGCCTTGCGCTTGCCAGGGGTGCATTTATTCCACTGAGCCATCTCCCCAGCCCCTCCTAATTTTATTTAAAAATAAGTTGATAAAGGATAAATTTGAATCCTGAATAGGAAAAAGAATGCATATGGAGACATACATTAGGTACAATGCATCAGGCACACAAGCTGAAGCACCGCATGGTTTCTCACATGAGAAGCCCAAGGTCTAAATAATTGAAAGAGGAAAATAAAAGACAGACCATAGAAAAAAAGAGAGGCAGATCTTCTGCAAAAGGGAAGGGGTCCACGGATGGAGGAGAAGGCGGGGGGGGGGGGCAAAAGGCAAAGAATGCGTCATCTATGCATACTAATTCCCCGCTATTAATGTAGTCATTATGTACTGCAAACACGTACTAATAAAAAATGGAAATGAAGTGAAATGGCCACGTTTGTAGCATGGGCAGCATCACGCTACATGATGTAGGACTCTCCAACCAAAGACGCATTTATCTGAGAGTCCACAGGAGCTTAAGTTGCCCAGATTAATTTTTCAGAAAACAATGCCATGATCAGAAAGGCAAATTTATTTTTCTTGAGCTGGGACTTTGCTACGTTACTCAGCCTGGAACTGCTAGGCCCGAGCGATCGCCGTGCCCTGTCTCCTCAGTAGCTCATACTCAAGCATACCCCACCAGGCCAAACTGCCCTGTTTTTAAAAAAGTAGAACCCTGGAATGTTACTGCCTTATGTGCACCCTTACATAAAGCCGATGCTATGCTTCAGGCTGTTTTGAAGCGCTTTAAGAGTGTCAGCTCAGGTCACGCTCACAGCAGCTCCACATGCTAGGCAGCAGCGCTGTCCTTACTTTGGGATGACATTCGGCAGTTAAGTAACGTAACAGTTGAGTGGTAGGACAAGGCTCCTGACGCAGGAAGCCCTGGCTCCTCAGTCTTCACTCTTCTCTCTCTTACACCTTTTTTGGTGGCCAGGGTCTCACCCATGCTAAGCACGTGTTCCAGAGACGAGCTGCACTCCCAGTCCCCTGCTCTTGATCACCGTGCGCTGCATCAATTGCACTACCCAATTATTCTGATTGATATGATGGCCAAGGGCCGAAGGTGACTATTTACATGAATTAAATGAGATTGAAATTTGCACTCCTCAGTTTTACCTGCTACCTTTCAAGCTCAGAGAACATTTCCATCTGATAGACAGTTCTATGGAACAGAGCCCTGGAACTGCGCAGTGCACAGCAGTGCTCGTTCTGAATTTTGCCTGTGGACAGCTTCTCCAGCCCTGCTATGTTCTGTGCAATTTGGAGGCCACAACTGGTTGTGAGCACCCTCCTGCAGAGCTGTCTCACAAAGGAGAGGAGACACATTATAGTGTTGCAGAGTGCGGCTGTGGGGACGACCTCTTGAATAAATGGCACTGAGATAAGCAGACATCCAAGCAGGGAAATAATGGAACTCGATCCCTATTGCCCATCACATACAGCAGTCCTCTTGGGTTGTAGATTTAAGTGGGAAAAGCAAAATCTAAAAATTTCCCCAAAGAGGGCCGGCCAAATAGCTCAGCGGATTAAAGCGCCTGTAAGCAGGCACAGGGGCCGGAGGTTCAATCCCCAGGCCTGCCGTGCTGGCCCCACCCCCAAGGCACTATGAGAAGGCAATTGAGACTGGGCCTGGTGGCACACGTCTGTAATCCTCACTCTTGGGAGGCTGTAAACAAGCAGATGACTACAGGTCTGATTTAGCAGTGAGACCCTGAACACCCTGTAGACCCTTCCCTTTAAAAAAAAAAAAAAAAAAAAAAATTCCCCAAAGGTTGGGTGTGGTAGCACAAGTATATGTATGTGCGTGCATGCGTGCGCGCGTCTGCGCACACACGCACACACACACACACACCCCTTATAATCCCAATGGAGGCCAAGGCAAGAGGATTTGAGATCATCCTGGCTACAAAGTGAGCTCAAGGCCAGTCTGAGCTGCATAGCGAGACCCTGTCTCAAAAGGACAAAAGAAACAAACCAACCTTACACAAGACTGTAAGACAGTTGTCATGATTCCAGGTCAGAGAAAAACTTCCAGGTTTTTTGTTTGTTTTGCTTTTCAGATAGGGCCTAGGTACCACATGGTTCAAAATGGTCTTGGACTCACTACAATCCTCTTGCCTCTGCCTCCTGAGTGCTGGGATTATAAGTAGATGCCATGACACGCAGCTGTGAGAAAGACTTCTTAATACATATACTGCATTGGCCATAAAAGCTGATACATTTGGCTATAATTAAATTAGGGATTTCTGTCCTGCAGTCATGGCACATGCCTGTAATCCTAGCACTCAAGAGGTTTAGACAGGAGGATCACTGCGAGTTTAGGGTCAGCCTTACAGCCTGGGCTACATAGCGAGTTCAAGGCCAGCCCAGCCCAAACTACATAGCAAGACCTGGTTTTTAAAAAGGCGATAGACATACAATCTGAAGAGAAACCAGAGTATCAGAGACCTGTTGTTTTTTTTTTTAATCTCTGTACTTCAAAAAACATTAAGTTGGTGATTGTCTATTAGCTATAAAAGGGTTTGTTTAGGCCTCAGATTATTCTTTTGAATTTATCATCCACATTTCAAAATTAAGCTTTTTTTCTATTTTAGGGAAGGGTCTACAGGGTGTTCAGGGTCTCACTACTAGATAGGGCTTGTAGTCATCTGCCTGTTTACAGCCTCCCAAGAGCTTGGATTACAGGCTTACACTACCACACCCAGTTGAAAATTAAGCTTTTTCAATTAAAATGTAGAGTTTTCTTTTGAAAAGGCAGAAAGACTTGGCATACAAGGCCTGCAATTTCTCAGGGCATCCACTGGGACCTGGGAAGAACTGCACCTCTTCAGGGGGTGTGTTCCCTCCAAAACACACAGCTCCAAAGGACTCTGGTTTACAAAGTCTGCCTAGGGGTGGAGAAGTAGCTCGGAGGCACAAGTGCCTGCCTGGCAAGTGCAAGGTCCAGAGTTCAATCCCCAGTACCAAAACAAAAACAAAAACACCTGACCAAAGTCTGCCTGGCAAGACAAAGTCTGCCTGGCAAGACTCTGGATTTGGTTAGTTGTATTTAGCTTTGGAGCTACCACGTGTGTGGGATGCCTGCTAGGAAAACGGACTGGGCTTATGCGAGAGAACAAGGAAGGCTCTTGCTTTAGACTGATTGGGGCAGCAAGGGGGCACGTGGGCTGCAGCCAGCAGGCAGGGCACCGAGGGGCTGCAGGCCATTTGGGACCCCACAAGCCACGGGCAGAGGGCTGGGCCCAGGGGTGGCCCACAGCCTGCTTCGTGAGGTTGCACAGTCCTTGCTAATGATCAAGTGCGAGGGAAGGTACAGGGACCCAACAGTCCACAGGTGCCTCATTTGCCAGCGCCTGACAGGCACCTGGACTGGTACACGGGGACAATGAGAAGTCTGAGGTGTGGGGTAGACAGGATCTGGAGCTTTCTTTTTATGTTTGGAGACATGACTGCCATGAAAATAAGAAACCTGCAGAAATGGGACTAAATTAACAACCGGATCCAGGATAATGAGCTTTCTGGGGCACTGGTCCCTGACAGCCCCATGTGCTCGCTGTGCTCTGCAGCTCTGGAGACAATCCCCCTTTGCTTTCCAAGTGACCTGCTTTCTTCCTGTCACCATGCAGTCTTCAGAGCCAGTCTCATTTCTCTGCACCCTACAGATCTCTTCAAAGAGAGCCTGGCACAAAGGGGACACACGGGGCATGGGGAATAATATGAAGATGGGCTCTAGTGACTGTTGTTACGTGGCAAGCATTCCCTTTGTAAGGGAACAGCCGAAGCGGGAGAATTCTCATGCTAAATGCCAGCATGAAATAACACCAGCATTTCCTGATTCTTTGTGTTTCTCCATTTTTACAACAGGTATCATATTCATCAAAAAAGAGACCATATTTTCCAGGGCTTACAAAAAAGAAACATGGCGTGGAAAATACCCTCCGAAGGTCAGAAGTGACAGTAGGAAAGCTTCAGATGCAGGTAGTGTGTCTGCTGTGTCTCAGAAGCAGCAGAGGGCCAGGCAGTAACGGCCACGCGGTCCTGCCAGGCAGCAGGGACGCAAGCACAACTAACCATTAGCAGGCAAAGAACTCTAGCGGGGGGCGCTCTGAGAGTGGCTGAAGGGCTGCCCAGGGCGCCAGACGGCGCTGCAGCCTAGTAAGTGTTAAGTGAATCCCCCTGACATGCAGGCATACGTGCACGGGAGTCCTCACCCCTGGGTGGGAAGTATGTGTCCAAGCTCTATTTGCTACGGCTTGAGTTGGAGCAACACTGGGAGCCTTGCAAGATGTCCCTGACCCCTGAGGTCGCTCAGGGAAGGCAGCTCCCTCGTGGGCTTTGCCGTCTTGCTGACACAATTTCCTCGACCTGTCACAGGTAGACGACCTTATAGAAACAGTGACCGATAAATCTATGAAACTGCTGGCCCAAAGACATGCGGAGCTGCAGCACTGCAAGTTCCTAGGCGACGAGATCCTCCAGTCTTCCAAGCAGTTCCAGAGGATATCCAAGAGAACCATGAGGAAGTACAAACTGAAAAGTGCGTGCTTCCCGTGCACCTGCTGCTGCTTGTGACTCCTCCACAGGAGTGATTTTTTATAGGGATTCTTACCTTTTGATACATTCTCTGGAATAAATCTCTGTAGTGAATTAATAAGTAGGGGTTTTTAAAAAAGAAGTCTAAGGGCCTGAAAGATAGCTCAGTGGACTAAGCGCCTGCTTAGGCAAGCACAGGGACCAGAGTGACCGGTACCACACGCCATGCAGCTCCACCCCTGGATACACTGAGACTGGGCGTGGTGGCGCACCCCTGTAATCCCAGTGCTGGGGAGGCTGAGACAGGAGGATGATTGTGAGTCCAAGCTGCATAGTGAGACCTTCTACCAAATAAATACAAAAAATAAAAAAGAATAGTCTGTCCAACAGTTCTTGCAAAAAAGATCTTTTCTCAAAAACTGATCTTTAATTGTGAGTCTATATAAACAAGATGTTTTCCTTTTTTTTTTTTTTTTTTGCTGCATAATCCTTATTAACAATGGGAAACAGAAACATTTCTGAAGGCACAGCAATTCTATAAAATTCCTCCCATAATGATTTGCCAGATGAAATAAGGGGAAGCATTTAAAGGTATTTTGACACCTTTAATATGCGTATTACTGAGGTAATTTTAAACTTTCAGTTTTAAAGCTAAAAATTTTTATTAAAATTACAAAAATGGGGCTGGCGAGATGGCTCAGTGGTCTAAAGCACCTACTTGTAACAAGCTTGGCAAAGCAGAGGACCGCGGTTTGATCCCCCAGCACCACATGCCAGCCAGCCCCGCCCCCTGGTGGGCTGAGCTGGCCACACACACACACACAAAATAAATAAATAAATGTTTAAAAAAATAAAATAAAATTACAAAAATGTGTCCTAGTTAAGGTATGACACACATGGAGTGTCACATCTCTGAACTAAAATAAATGTGTAATAATGGAACCTAAGAAGTACTGTACACGTGTGTGATTCAACCCTTAAAACTACAAGTGATCCTGCCTTACCTCAATTTTTACAATCATCACGAAATCCTTTTAGCAGACAGTCATAACAGACTACCCCAAGCAACTCTGCTTTTATTAGTACATTTTCTCTATTGAAAGTATAGAAAGAAAGCACACCCACGAGCCACCTGACAGTCCCCTTCCTCAAGCACAGAGAGGCAGGCGGCGGCGCCATGGGCTTCCTCGGCACCTCGCAGGTAACGCTCCCCAGTGAGCCTCAGGGTCAGGAAGACTGCCCTCCAGAGACACTCTGCACCTGGCTGTGCGGGCCTGTGGTCCCTCTGAAACCTAGGCATGCACTTTGTGTTCAGCGATGGCCAGGCACAGCCTAATTTTCTCACGGATATCCTAAAATGCTGCCTTCTTGCAGCCATCAACCTGTGTGATAAAGCAACCGACACGACCAGTGCATGACGGCCGGGCTACTGAGCAGCACAGATATCCAGCTTTAGGCACACTTTATTAGACATATTTCAGTGTTGCTTTCTGTCTTGTAAGAATAAAAAATTCAATTAAAAAAATACACTGAAGTCATTTTCCTTTGTGTGAAGCCATGAGGTGAGAATGTTTAAAAGCAAAGCACTTACTGCCAAAACTTAAAAATACTGCCACAGCACAACTATGAACACACTAAGATCACGGAGCTATTTGAATATTCTTGGGAAAGGTGAGCGGTGAACCTGCTATGGCTTAGGATCCATTTCTAGGCTTGTCTCTTGAGCTTCTTCTACTTCTGAGAGCTTTTCATCATCTATAATTGAGAAAGAAACACAAAGTTTTAGTCAAAGTTTTGCCTAAAATTTACATTTAGTGTATATATGAAAATATTTCTTTTATTAGACAACACATTAAAAGCAAGGATAGACAAAATGCATGTCTCACATAAATGTTTCTTTAAAAAATAGGGTTTAGGGCTGGCCAGATAGCTCAGCGGCTTCTAGCACCTGCAAGCTGGCGCAGGGGCCGCGGGTTCAGTCCCCAGGCCTGCTGTTCCGGCCCCACCCCCGGGAGAGCTAAGACGGCAACTGAGACTAGGCGTGGCGGTGCGTGCCTGTAATCCCAGCTCTTGGGAGGCTGTAAACAGGCAGATCACTACGAGTCTGATCTACTAGTGAGACCCTGAAC
>NW_004524786.1:2225543-2230205 GCF_000260255.1 Octodon degus | reverse complement strand
CTAAGTCAGTTTTTGTTTTAAAGAATATAACTGGGGCAGGGGAGATGGCTCAGTGGAATAAGCGCTTCCCTGGCAAGTGCAAGGACCTGAGTTCAATCCCCGGTTCCACAAAAAAAGAAAAAAATATATATATAATTGAGGGAAGAATATGTAAAATTTCTGTGAATCATTTCCTAGGACTACACATGAATCTACAATTGCCTCAAAATAACTAATTAAAAAAACATTTTATCTATATTATCAACCTGATAAAGCTGACACAAAACCAGCTGGAAGAAAATAGTAGGCCAACAGTGGCATCCAGACAGGCTGGTACTCACTCCTGCGGGAGGGTTAGCCAGAGCATGGGACCAGGTCACGTGGGCACAGACTGCTTATCTCCCCAAACTTTAATTTCTTGTGCAGAAATGAGATGGTTGTGTAAGTACTGAGTTATGTACCATAGTAGGAAACCACTTAGACTACTTAGTAGCTCATAGAAAGCCATTAGGAGATGTCTTTTCAAGTCACTATGCAAAATTTTGGAAACACAAGTTCAGAGTAGTTTATCTAAATGAGCAGTCTATGCAAATGTAGACAGGGACTGGGCATAGAGCTTGCTCTCTCTCTCTTGCTCTCTTTTTTTTTATTTTTATTTTTTTATTTTTAGGGACATGTCTACAGGGTCTCAGTACTAGATTGGACTCGAAGTGATCCGCCTGTTTACAGCCTCCCAAGAGCTGGGATTACAGGCGCGCGCCCCCACGCCCAGGCTCAATTGCTGTCTCAGTGCACCCTGGAAGGGGGGGCCAGCACAGCAGGCCCTGGGATTGAACCCTTTTCCCTAAGCCTGCTTGCAGGCGCTTTAATCCACTGAGCTATTTGGCCAGCCCCCCAGAGAGCTTGTTCTTTAGTGAGTACAAGAGCAGACTGTTATCCCTCAGAACTGCCATGTCCAACAAAATGAATGTCACACACATCTGAAACAGCATTTAGATTTGCCAGTATGAGGCAGTGTGTCCTACTGGGCCTAGCTCTGGAATAAGACCAGCACTCTAGCCTGGGCCAGTGGAAGTAGCCTGTCCGGGCCTTGGCATGGTCCTTACAGAGACCACGCTACGCTTGGCACGGTTTGGTGACAAAGCCCCCGTGGGTTTTAGCAGCTCACTCATCAACTTTCCGTTCGTTGGTGCAATCTGTTTGTCTGTCTAGATGGCACAGAGCTGTGTCTACCGACTTGCTAAAACAAAACTTGCTGGTCCCCAAAGACGAATCATCCAGCGAGAGCGACGCAGGACTTCACGAAAGCCAGCGAAGTCAGAAAAAAAAACTGGTGAAGAAAATGAGGACTGCCTTTGGGAGAATGCTGCTGCACTCCTGCAGAAGCAAGCCCGCCAGCTCCAGCAGCGAGGACTCCCCGGGCCCCGGGAAAGCCCCCCTTTCAAACGCACAGCGCCTCCTGCCGAGAATTGTCAGGGACCTTCCGAGTCCCCGGCTGTTTACCGCGCCGAGAAGGAGAAAGCGCTCGCCGCCCAGCGGTAAGCAAAGGCAGCCGCCCAGCAGGCCGACCGCGGGAGCGCCGGCCGCAGACCCTGACAGCCACCTGCTGCAATTGGGGCGTCCTCGCGGGGCGGCAGTCCTCAGCAGGCGGCGCCTCACGGCGCCCGCGGCCCGCGCTCTCTGCCCTCGCCTCGAGGCCCGGCCGCCTTTTCCGTTTTGCACCCCGGCGTGCGCCCGCACCCTCCTGCGCCAGCTGAGCCGCCCCTGCAGGGTGGCAAGCTGCATGGACCGTCGCCCGCTGCTCCAGGTCGGACTGGTCGGTGGCCCAATCAGCCCAAAGTTGTTTTCTTCACTTAGTGTCTACGCGTGTGTGTAAATACACACATGATCCTAGACGTAAATATTAAAAAATCAAAGAAAAGTGGGATTCCGTTTTGGGAGAAAGTGGTGATACAGCCCTCCAAATGGCTGTGCGCAAGAGTAGCTGTGCGGGAGAATTAAACGAATGAAGTTATGGTGAGGGAGGCACAAAGGGTGCCGGATTTTCTCATGTCCGATTCTGTTTCTGTTTTCTGTTTTAAGGCAGAGTCTCACTACCTGGCCCAGCTGGTCTCAAGTCTGTGACTTGGGCTTCCACATGCTGAGATGATGGGCAGATGGAGTATCTGAGTGGCTTTTTCTTTTTCTTTCCTTTCTTTCTTTTTTCTTTCTCTTTTTAATGTTGGCAAAACTTCACATTTATTAAAGGTAGGATAAAAATAAGCTCTGCAGAGAAAGTTCGGCCCAAGTAAAAATAGGAAAACAGGGAAAATAATAAAATACACCCGACACGCTGGGCATGGTGACACATGCCTATGGCCCCACCACTCAGGAGGCTGAGGCAGGAAGATCACAAGTTCCAGGCCAGGCTGCACCATACCGAGAAGCCTCATCTCTAAATAAATACTACACCCTACAACATAGAGCTACCATGAAGAGGCACAACAGCGTAGATGGAATACATAAATAAATAAATAATCCGTTATTTTTCCCCTTGTGAACCCTGACCACAGCAGTGTGAAACAGGAAAAGGCTGACTTCAGGCCCCTGCCCCTGGTAATTTTTAAAGAATAGTAACTGCAAGCTCAGTAGCACCTGCAGAAAATATGATTTTTGTGTAGCTTTTTTTTTTTTTTCCCTCAGAATTTTTTTTTCTGGGGGCCAGGAAGATGGCTCAGTGGAATAAATGCTTCCCTGGCGAACATAAGGGTCTGAGTTCAATCCCCAGTTCCGCGAAAAAAAAAAAAAAATTTTTTTTTTTCTCTGTATTTAGGACAGGGTCTACAAGGTCTCACTACATGGATGAGTCTCAGTGATTCTCCTGCTTTCAGCCTCCCAAGTGCTGGATTACAGGCACGCATCACCACCCAGTCTCAATGCGCCCCACCAGCGGGGCTGGCCTGGCGTGCTGGGGATGGAACCCAAGTCCCTGTGCTCTGCCTAAGCAGGTGCTTTAGTTCACTGAGCTATGTGGCTGGCTGATGATTTTAGTTTTATCACTAAACTTTAATATATTACTGGGTTGAAAATTAAATTGATATAAAGTTGTTTTTTGGTTTGTTTTTGTTTTTGTTTTGCGGTACTGGGGTTTGAACTCAGGACCCTGCGCTTGCCAGGCAGCACTTATTCTACTGAGCCATCTCCCCAGCCCTAAAGAAAGAGATTAAGAAGTCCAAGATTGGGCTGGTGAGATGGCTCAGTGGTCTAAGGCACCTACTTAGAACAAGCTAAGCAAAACACAGAGACCGCGGTTCAATCCCCCAGCACCACATGCCAGCCAGCCCTGCCCCCTGGTGGGCTGAGCTGGCCACACACACACTAAATAATAAATAAATAAATAAATAAATAAATAAATAAAAAAAATTAAAAAAAAAAAAAAAAAAAAGTCCAGGATTCAATTGCATGGCTTCCGAATAGAGGAAGACCCTGTCTCTTCTGATGCCATGTGGATACTTGAGCTTGGCCCACACTTCAGGAGAGCAAGTTGAAACTGAGCTTCAGCCAGTAGTGAGCACCCCAGGACGCCCCTGGGGGCTCCTTGTTCCCACTCCACGGGGTTCATGCAGAGGTGGCCACTGTGTGAGCTGGGCTGGTGGCCACTGAGCTCATGACCATGACAAAAGGCAAATGTGTACTGGAGAAAGTACATGGTGAATAAAAGCAAATGTCTGACTTACTGATCTTCTTTACTTTTTTAAAAAAGAATAAAAATAGTAAAGACTAGAAACAATACAGAATTTGACTAAACAAAATGGTAGGAATTCAACAGTGGTTGTTTGTTGCATATCGTTGTCTTCAAATTAGTTGTTCAGATTACCAGATATAAACATGGAAATTGATTAAGAAAATTGGAAAGGAGAAAGTAAGAAATTGAGCATTAACTGCTCATTCCAATGGACCAGCAGGAATCAGCCGTGCAGTCACCCAGGCTGTGCTGTGTATATACATATGCAGTTCTTTCTCCCTTTCTTTACTCTTTCTCTTCTCCTTTCCCTCATCTGAGTTATTCATGCCCTTATTTATTTATTTAGAGTTTTGAGACAGGTCTTGCTATATAGTTCGGGCTGGCCTGGACCTCACTGTGCAGCGCAGGCGGGCCTCCAATGCGTAGTGCTCCTCCTGCCTCAGCCTTCCAGACTGCTGGGATCATATGTGTGAAGCACTTTTTATTTTAACCCAAAAGCCACCAGGCAGCATATGATGCCATCTATCCAGAATTTTTTTTTCTTTTTTTTTTTTTTTGGCGGAACCGGAGATTGAACTCAGGCCCTTGCGCTTGCCAGGGAAGCGCTTATTCCACTGAGCCATCTCCCTGGCCCCAGAATATTTTCAAATAGGAAGAATTTGTTTATAATTGTGACCTTCATAGGTTCTTTTCTTTTTTCATTTCTCTAAGCAACTATACAACTTGATGTAGAAGCAGAGACAGAGGAGATAACTCAAGGAAACACATTCCTCAGGGCCAGGAGAACCACCAAGCGGTTATCTGTGACGTCTCTGCCTTCAGGACTGCAAAAGGTAAAATGCTGAAACCAGTTTAATCTACTAACTAGTAGGTTGTCGCGCGCAGCCTTGCCTGCAAGAACAACGCGACCACTGGTTGGTTTTCTGCGCAGCTCTTTATTGTTCTCTTGCATCCGTCTT
>NW_004524786.1:2207328-2214183 GCF_000260255.1 Octodon degus | reverse complement strand
CAGGCAGGCACTTACACCACTGAACCACGTCCCGGCTCAGGTGAATCAATCTTTAAAATTTGTATAATAGATTTCACTAAATAAAAAAAAAATAATAATAAGGTCTGAGCCTTTCTTACAAGTGCGAAAAGTGACAGAACTGTGCACTGGCTCCACTCAACCTGAGGACCCAGCCCCGTTCTGCCAGGAACCACCGTCCCCTGGGGGTGCAAATGCATAACGCACCGGGCACTTAGGACTCATGTCGCTGCCTGGGTCCTGAATCACTGTTTACTGTAATAAACCACAGGGATCCAAGAACAGTTCCACCTCCATAACCCTCGAGCTTTCCTTAAGATTACCAGATCCGTACTCAAATCACACAGTACTAAAAACTTGGAGTCCTTGGCACCTGCCCAGAAAGCTGAGCAGGTAGGCGGCCCCTCATGCCACTGCGCCTGTGCGCGGCCACGCGGGCCGTGCCCTGGTCTCGGATGCCGCCTCAGAAGGCGAGCTCCTAAGCGTCTGACATCTTCCCCAGCATCCGCTCTCCGGGACCGCAGCACTTACTTTCCAGGGTTTGCTGGAGTTCGTGGATGGTGCTGAGAAGAACATGAAACTGCTTCCGCCGCAGTTCCAGCTGTGAGAAGGAGAAGAAGAGTTCATGCACCTGGGTGTGTACGACACACACAAGAAAGGCTGCCACAGGGGGGCACATACCTTATCTTCTACGCTTTCTTTAATATGTGAAAGGTGCTCTAATTCTTTCCCCAAAGCCTCTAGTTCCCTAAAAGAAAAAAAAGGAGGCTAGTGTTACATTTTGCTACTGAATGAGCAGAATTTACATTTAATATCAAATTTTTAAATGACTAGCATTTTTAAAATAAATAAGGTTCACAATTATAACACTTCATTATAGTGACACTTAAAAGCTAAAGATTTAACTCCTAAATATGGACTGTTTTCATTACAAATATAGATTTTTGGGTTGTTTTTTGGGGGAGTACTGGGGATCGAATTCAGGACCTCTGCTTGCCAGGCAAGGATATATACCACTGAGCTATCCCCTGGCCCTAAAAATATAGTTTTAGGTTTAAAAAAAAAAAAAATAACATATAGAAAAACACAGATCGTAGCATACCCAAACCGAAGAAGTGATATATTTGGTCACACTAATTTCAAATATTTCTTTCAGTAAAAGAAATAATCACACTGTTGATTACCTGGAACTGTCCCCTGAGCCCAACAGTTCATCTACACTGGCCCAGGTCAGCCCTCCCAGCATGGGGGCAGCTGAAGCAGCAGGAGCACGCAAGTCCCAGTCTAGACTCCATAATGGAGTTCAAGACCAGCCTTCACTACATAATGACCCTGTTTCAAACGCAAGCATACGCAAAAAATGAAATGTCGGGAAGGCCAGACACCTCAGCAGACTAAAGCGCCTGCTTAGGCAGAGCACAGAGACTGTGTTCGGTCTGAGCCTACGATTGAGGCTGGGTGTGGTCGCACATGGCTGTAATCCCAGCCCTTAGGAGGCTGAAAACAGGAGAATCACTACAAGTCTGATCAGTGTAGTCAGACCCTATACTAAATATATTAAGAAACAAAAGAGAGAGACAGAGACAGAGACAGAGAGAAAGAGAGAGACAGAAAGACAAGAAAGAAAGAAAGAAAGAAAGAAAGAAAGAAAGAAAGAAAGAAAGAAAGATCCTTTGAATTTTACCCTCAGTCCTCTTTCCCCAGCTTTTCTTCTCCTCTACTCTCATGTAGGGAACCATGGTACCATTCCAAGTTTTTCAAAGTGCACATGCTTAAACTACGTGCATCCGGTTAATACGAAGTGTAGATATGCAATAGTTGGGGTGAGGTTTCTCCCTCTTATTCTTTATGCCCAGTCTCAATCGCCAACTCAGCACACACCAGGGGTAGTGCCAGGGATGGAAGCCTGGCCCCTGTGCTCTGCCTAAGCAGGCGCTTTAGTCTGCTGAGCTATCTGGCTGGCCTTGGTTTCTCACTCTTATAAACAGTTACTATTCTATAGGTGTTTTGGGAACTTACAGTAAGTAAGACCCCATTAAGAGACTTTTCACTGATCTGTGCTTTACAAGAGTGTATCTTACAGCTGAAGAAGCACATCAGCCAGGTAAGTGGAGCTTGCTTCTAGTCCCAGCTCCTCCAGAGACTAAGGCAGGAGGGTGGCAAACGGCAGCCACCCAGGCAACTGCATGACCCAGGCCAGGTCCTGTGTGGTCACAATACAACACGCCAGGACAGGGAGGTTGTATTTCCAGGGGAAGGCCCTGGGTCAACCCCAAGTATGGAAGCAGAGAGGAAAATGGAAGGGAAGGAAAGAAACAGAAAGAAGAACGAGAAGGAGAAGCAAAAAGAAACAAAGGAAAAGAAAGAAGAGGAGGAAAGGAAAAGGGGGAGGAGGGAAAAAGGGAGAAAGAAGTGTCCCAAAGCGCTCTGCTCCCTCGTGCAGTGATGACAGGCTGCAGGCACCCTCGGCCAAGACCCTCTGCAGGCGGATCCTCGGACACTACCTCTGAGGTCAGACCACAGGCCCTTCCCAACAGAGGGTGTTCCTGAGCAGCAGCAGGAAGCCCTGGAGGGAGGCAGAGCTTCCCATAGCCTATGGGGAGCAGCCCTGGGTGCCCACACAGGGCTGTTCTTGTGTGTCCTTCACTTCAGGGGTACAGCACTGGCCAGAGTGGCCCCCCAAACAGAGGCTCACCTGTGCCTGCAGCCCCATGAACCTGCATGCACCCGGCAGCCAGCCGTGCTCCAGAGCCCTGTGAGACTTGCCTTCTGCTGCATGCATGGACTCTGGGAACTGCCTCCCTGGAAGCCACCCTTGTCACACCCCGCTTGCTGGCTGCAGCCTTGAGTGCTTCCCTGAGCAGCTCCCTGGGGTGCTCAAGGCTGGTACCCTCCACACGGGGCTCCTGCTACCTCCCTCTGCATCAGGGGCTAGTGGTCCTGGGGCTGCCCCTTGGGACCCTCTGCAGGCCACCTCCACCTGGGGACCTGGAGCTTCCCTTGCACCACCTGCTGAGAGTCAAGGTGACTGGCCCTGAGCACCCAGCCAGCCACTGTGGGTGCCCCCATCAGGGATTGGCCTAGCCAGGCACCCTGTAAGGGTCTGCACGTGGGTCCAAACCAGAGACAGACAGCAGAAAGCAACCCTCTCCCAGGAGGTACCAGAGCCAAGAGCAGACAAAGCCCCAGGCTCAGCCTATGCCTGCATGCTGGTGGAGGGCAAAAGGGTGTGGTCCACCTTCATGCCAGGCAGGGCCCCTGGACCACACCCATCCTGCAGCCCCACAGGGGCCTTCACTGTGTGCTGCTGATCTGCTGCCCAACCTGTGCAGCCCAGGACAGGTCTCCTTGGGCGTGCGCCGCACAGCTCCCTTGGGGGCCTCGGGCCGTCCTTCTCCCCCCAGGGGCCTCACCCTGCGCACATCCAGCCTGCAGGGCCCCTGGAGCCCTTCCCACCCACCCCACAGGAGTCAACTAGCAGTTGAGCATCTATGTGTAAAGGCTAGTGTCATGTGTCCAGATGTCCCACGAGCCTCATGTGGTCACAGACTTCTCAGAGGTGGATGGATGGAGTCCGCGATGCTGGGAGTGAGGGTATGTGGTTACCAAGTCAGCCTGCTGACTGGCCAGGCCTGGCTCTGGGTGGTGATGGGAAGGCCCTCCCTGGGTGTGAGCACCTGGCACACAGTCTGTATAAAGTGCAGAAACAGGGCTGTGGGTTGGCTGTCGCTTGCAGCTTGCTGCTTCTGCTGCCTCTGCCTGCCATGAACTGTTTCTCCTCAGTCGTGCTTGTCTGCCACAGCACCCTGCCTTGGGGCCAGCTGAGTACGGACTGAAACCTCTCCAGACTGAGCTGAGTAAGCTGTCCCTCCTCTGACGCTGACTGGTGGTTATCTAGTCTCAGCCACAGGAACAGTAACTAAGCAGCTGGGTCTGTACAGCAAGAGGCTCTAACTTACTTTAGGGTCTCGTGCCTGTCTGGATGATGCTGGATTACCTTTGCCAAAGCATCATATTCTGAAAGACAGAAACAAAACAAAGATCAAATTCAGCTTTTTTTCAAATCTGGATCACCAAGATAGAATGTGGAAAACACATCCCACTGCTACTCCCAGATCGTAGGCAACAGCACTTCTCACTAATTCTAAAGGTAAAATGTTTTAAAACCTTGAAATGATTTAAAATTAAGGTCATTATTTTTACTCTACTAAGTCCTCCAAAATTAAGTCACATTTATCCTGATAACCTTTCTTATGAAATGACAAATGCTAGGACTTACTTTAAAATCTCCTAACAAGGCCGGGGATATAGTTCAGTGGCGTAAATACCTGCTTGGCTAAGCACAAGGTCCCAAGTTTGATTTTCAGTGTTTAAAAAAAAAAAAAATCTCCTAACAAATAAAAACACTGCAAAATATTTCTAAGTAATTTCTAATTATTATATAAACCAGTAGCTCTTGCTATAAATTCTCCACTGAAACTTCATTATAAAAACTCTGAATACAAAACCAAACTTTTGAAAAGGAAAAAGGCGTCAGATTAGAGATGTAGCTAAGTAGCAGAGCTCTTGCTTAGCATTTGTGAGACCTGTGATTTAACCCCTAGTACCATCAACAAAAACTAAATCCATATACAAAATAAAAGAGGAAACACACTTTCATCTTAATTAGCTCGCTCACTGAAAATTGAAATTCAGTCAGGTATGCTGGCTTATACCTGTAATCCCAGAATTTAGGAGGCTGAGGCAGGAGGAGGATTGTTGTGAGTTCAAGACCAGCTTGGGGGGGCCTGGCCCTAGCTCCGTTCTTTAAGTGGCTGCTTCCACAATGCTGGCAGCCTCAGGTTGCTGTAGTTCGATCCCCACAACACTCCAGCCAGCCAAAAGTGCCCTGAAGGCATTCAAGGAGAAAAAAAAAATCATCCTTGGGCTGGTGAGATGGCTCAGTGGTCTAAAGCACCTACTTGGAACAAGCTTGGCAAAGCACAGGGACCGCGGTTCAATCCCCCAGCACCACATGCCAGCCAGCCCCGCCCCCTGGTGGGCTGAGCTGGCCACACACACACACACAATGAATAAATAAATAAAATTAAAAAAAAAAAAAGACCAGCTTGGGCTACAAAGTGAGCTCAAGGTCAGCCTGAACTGCATAGCAAGACCCTGTCTCAAAAAGAAAAAAAAAAGAGAGAAAGAAATTGAAATTCATTGTTCTGGAACTCGGCATATTAAGTAAGCATGATTTCTTAATAAAATCTTTTGCATTATAAAATAGTAACATGCTCAGCATAAAATAAAACAAAAATGAAAAAGACATAAAAATCCACAGCCCCCCTAAATAACCAATTTCTATTGCCTTCCATAGTTTTCTGTATAATATTTGTCATTAGACATTGTATTTTTAAATTTTAAATTTACATTATAGGATGAATTATACTCTTGTCATTAAAAACTATTTTGAAAGTGTTTTAGCTATGTAAGGTCATCCTAATTTTAAAACAAAAGAGATTAGAACAAAATTAAATTTTAATTCTTATTAGATATTTAGGCAGCTTGTAAATGTCTGCTTGTCTTAAAAATCCACTGAATTAAAAAAAAAAAATTATAGTAGTTCCACTTGTTTGTTTCTAAGCAAACTCCTAAATCTCATATATTTTATAAATCAACTTTGGTGATTAACCATAATGTTATTTAGGCAAGAAAGTCCAAAGACAGAAAAAAATTAACACTGAGAAATACTCAGGGACTGGGGACATGGCTCAGTGGCATAAGCGCCTGCCTTGCAAGCACAAGGTTCTAAATTCAATCCCTGCACCAAAAAAAAAAAAAAAAAACCACAAACTTAAATAATAAACACATTTCAATAAAGCCATTTTTTTTTAGCATCACTTTCCTTGTCTTGTATTTTAAAGAACAGATGGCTTTAGAATTAAATTCTAAGGGCCGGGGAGATGGCTCAGTGGAATAAGCACTTCCCTGGCAAGTGCAAGGGCCTGAGTTCAATCCCCAGTTCCGAGAAAAAAAAAGAATTAAATTCTAATTCTTTTGGTAAATTATGTTAATCCTGGCTGCAGATTCTACCTCATATCAAAAACTTCGTGAAAATGAGAGTTACTGGAGCTGGGGAGGTGGCTCAGTGGAGTAAGCACTTCCCTGGCAAGCACAAAGGCCTGAGTTCAATCCTCGGTTCCGCCAAAAAAAAAAAAAGAAAATGACAGTTACTAATAAAGTGTTTGTGCACTAAATCCCTCAAAACCTTACCTTGGCGATTTTTTCGTATGCGTTTTGCTTGAAGAATTTGCTTTTTGCACTCAGCAATTTTTTCATGTGCTCCAGCAATGCTGCCTTCTATATACAAAGATTTTTCAAAGAAAGATTGCTATATCATAAATAATCTCCATCTATTTTCCATTTTAAAACATGTTTCTAACTTGAAGTTCTGGGCTGGGGAGACAGCTTGGTGGCCTAAGCACCTGCCTGGCAAATGCAAAGACCTGGGTTCAATCCCTGGCACCACATGCCATAGGGGCCCGACCCCGTGCCAGCCACTGAGATCAGGCGTAGTGGCACAGGCCTGTAATCCCAATGCTGGGGAGGCTGAGACAGGAGGATTGCTACGAGCCTGAGGTACATAGCAAGACCCTGAGCCAATACATAAATAAATATTTTTTTAAAAATAAGTAACTTGGGCTGGCGAGATGGCTCAGTGGTCTGAAGCACCTACCTAGAACAAGCTTGGCAAAGTACAAGGGACCACGGTTCAATCCCCCAGCACCACATGCCAGCCAGCCCCGCCCCCTGGTGGGCTGAGGGAGATGGCCCAGTGGAACAAGCGCTTCCTTG
>NW_004524786.1:2194381-2207228 GCF_000260255.1 Octodon degus | reverse complement strand
AAAATAAGTAACTTGTAGTTCCACTGATGACAAAATAGATGTTGTAAACCAAAGCACTGCATATTAGGATAAACATTTTTATGGTTAGTATTTACTGTTATTTTTATTAATATTATAATCATTGCTATCCTTTTGTTACCAACAAAGGACAATTTGGGGCATTTCTTTAGACCCTCAAAAATAAGAGACAGAAACACTGATTCCTTTACGCTTCTCTCACCTATTTCTTTGTAAATCTTCTCGTAGTTCTCCATCTCCCGGAGGTTCATGTCATACACCAGCAGAGTCTTGCCCATCGAGAACTCACACTGCGACAGCGTGCTCAGCATGCGCTGGTACTGGCTGTACCTGGCGGAAGGCGAGAGGCACGGGTGAGGGCAGCTGGACGCGAGCGCTGGCCTAGTGTAACCAGGCCAGGGCCTGCTCGACAGACTTCAGCAAGCTTGGAGAGAACCGCTGGCTTACCTGACGTAACAGAACGCCTGTTCTTCTCTTCCCACTTCTCAAATGTGGTATACTTAAATCCAGAATCTGATTTAGTTACACACAAGATGTGACTACTGTTCCTATCAGCGTCTTTTTTTTCAGTTAGTCTTAGTTCAAATAAATTTTCTGAATTGCTTAAATACTTTTAAAAATACTGATTAAGGCTGGCCAAATAGCTCAGTGGATTAAAGTGCCTGCAAGCAGGTATAGGGACTGGGGGTCCAATCCCTGGGCCTGCTGTTCTGGCCCCGTCCCCGGGGCATGCTGAGATGACAATTGAGATTGGGAGTGGTGGTGCACGCCTGTAATCCCAGCTCCTGGGAGGCTGTACACAGGTGGCTCACTATGAGTCAGATCTAGTGGTGAGACCCTGGACACCCTGTACACTCTTCCCTAAAAGATACCATAAAAATACTGATTAAGCAGGTTGTTTATTTTCACAATTCCGTTCTTATAATTTTTTTCACTCTTTACAGTATCACTAGGTATATTTGAAAGCAAATACAGATGAAAATTTTTCTATATTAAAAAGTTATTAAGAATATAGAGGGCTGGAGAGATAGCTCAGCAACATGTGTGTGCCTGGCAAGCACAAGGTGCTGAATTTGATCCCCGGTACCAAAAATACATACATCTAGGGTGCTGGCCCAAGGCAGGGGGGCTCAGGGTGCTGCAGGCCTTCTTGGACTACACAATGAGTTCAAGATCAGTCAGAACTTCACAGTGAGACTTTGTATCAAAAGTACAAAACCACAAACAAGAGCATACATTCATGACTGTCTTGTAGAAACTTTAGACTAACTTATTCACAAAGGAGAAAATTTCATTTAGATATCTTATTATTCTACACTTTACTGCTAAAAACACTAATGACCTTGAATTTTATCATTTCTTCTTTGCCACTCTGCTTTCTACACATTTTATAAAGGAGGTCTTTAAAGGGCCAGAAAAAAAAAACCAAAACAAAAACCACTTTTGATTAATCAAGAGGTGACTTCACTGGATATTTAAGGTAATTGAAAATTTGAAACACTAACAGGATCTTAATAAAATCCCCAGGACACTGGCATAGGAATAAGAGTAAAATGAAATACCCCTCTTCTTGGGATCCAGAGTTGCACCACTTGATGAAACTTTTCACCAGCAGATTGATTCTGCGGTCATCTCCAGCGCCGTCTCCATCAATCAGGAGACGCTTCCTTATGACTTCGTCTGCAGGAAAGAAGGGCAACGAGAATTAAAAGGGCCGCCTGGCTCTTGGCAACTTTCAAGGACAAATAACCAGTATCATCACTCATTTAGTCATTCAAAATAAAGGACGGAACGCCACTGAGCTGCACAAACAGTAAGTTCTACGTTATGTGTACTTTATAGTAAGAAATGCGTGCCTAGAAAGATAAGAAAGAAAGAAAGAAAGAAAGAAAGAAAGAAAGAAAGAAAGAAAGAAAGAAAGAAAGAAAGGCCTATTCAAAAGGACAGTGACTGTGTGCAGTGGCAGGCCCTGTCCACAGGTGGAGGTGACAGGCGAAGGCCTGGTCTGCACAGAGCTGGCACCCTGGCACCAACAGAGGAAGCAATTCTCAGGAACAACCAAGAAAAGATGCTAATGCCTAATACTTTCTTGGGGGGGGGGCAGTCCAGACAGAACAAAGTTGAAGATATTCATGTCTCTGGCTAGAGAGGGGCACTAGTACAAGGAATTAAGAAAGAAACTTAAAAGATATAATGGCAGGGGCTAGGCAGACAGTTCAGCAGGCCTAAGTGCCTGCCTGGCAAGGGCAAGGTTCTGAGTTTGATTCCCAGCCACACACACACACACACACACACACACACAATATAAAGGCAGACTAGAAAGAGAGTGAGGTCAGAGAAAAAGGAATGGATTTGTTAAATACACATATAGCTTAGTCACCTCATCTTTAAATGTTTCCATCCCTTTGGGGATTTTTAACAGACTATCTACAACTGGGTGTGGTGACACACACCTATAATCCCAGCACTCGGGAAGCTGAGGCAGGAGGATCACTGTGAGTTTGAGACCAGCCTGGGCTACAAAGTGAGCTCAAAGCCAGCCTGAATTGCATAGTGAGACTCTGTGTCAAAAAAACAAAGTAAAACAAAAAGGATACAGAGTGCAGATAGTTTTTAATAACAAGTGGGCTTCCCACGCGCACGTGCCTGCAGCGCTGAGGTAGGCTCTTGCCAGGACAAAATCATGCTGCATCACAGTGAGGCCCACTGGCGGCCACAGTCAATACCATTTTCACTTAAAGGCTGGCCATGACCAAAACTGGTAATCACAGGCTCGGGGAGGGTGCTGGGAAACGCACCGATGCCCACTGCCGGAATGTAGGCCGTCACACCCTCTAGGGCCACTGGACACACCAAAGTAAATGCACACACCTTCCTGCTTCATAATTTCAATTCTTGGAATTTATCATTTAGATGCATGTATACTCGTGTACAAAAATAGATGTCAACGGAGCCGGGGAGATGGCTCAGTGGAATAAGCGCTTCCCTGGCAAGCGCAAGGGCCCAAGTTCAATCCCCAGTTCTACAAAAAAAAAAAAAAAAAAAAAAAAATAGATGTCAAGGGTGTTTGCAATACTGGTATCTGTAGTAGAAAGACTGCAAACCTTATCACTAGCCAGTAAGAGATGGGTGAAAATATGAAATGTTCATGAAGCGTAGCAGAATGCAGCCCAAAGGAGAGTGTGGGCGTGCAGACACGCAGGGCGTCTCCTTTGACCTGTGAAGTACAGTGGAAACGCAGATGCCCAAGTGCAGGACTCTCATAAGCGCAGGAAAGGGAGGCCCGTGTGCGTGTGTCCGGTACACACGTAGGAGTGCACTCAGAAGTGTCTTGGGGAGCCAGGGAGATGGCTCAGTAGAATAAGCGCTTGCCTGGCAAGCACCAGGGCCTGAGTTCAATCCCTGGTTCTGCCAAAAACAAACAAACAAAAAAAGAAGTGTCTTGGAAGGAGCCACAGTGAAGTGGTGGCCTCAGTTTAAGGTGAGAGGGACCACAGATACAGACTTTTTTAAAAAGCCCCAAGTTTTCTTGCCATTGTATAATTTGGATGGGTTGTGGGGCTTGGAGGTGGTTTTCTTTTTAACAAAACACATCACTTTTTAAAACAAAATTTCAAAGTGTAAATAATTCCAGGGACACCTGCATGATGACTATAACAACAGCGCTGTGTGGGGGCAGAAGTACTTCTGAGCACTGGTGGAACGGAGGTAAACTTCGGAGGGTGGAGGGCTCTATTTTAAATATATATTCTATGATAATGTCTGACATAGTATTGGGTTTGGTCATCAGAATCATGGCTTTAAAAGACGGCTCAGGCAACACATCAATTAGGGTTTAATTTTACATCTAAAAATTCATGCTTTGTTCTTAACCCCCCACACACACACACACACAATGAGGAGTCAGACAAAAGACAGCTTCTAAGGGAGCTTAAGTGCAGAAAATAAACTTTTTTTCCACTACCGATCTTTCAAGTTTCATTAGTAAGAGCAAGCAAGCTAAGTGAGGGAATCTGGTGACAGCGGTGCTGCTCAAGAATTTTTTGCTACTTTTGACCAAGGCCCCGGAGCCCCATCTTTCCAGCTGATGCCTGAACCACCAGCTGTATTGAGGCTGGAGTTCTGGACTGTACAGGCATTTAGGAACAGGTAGACAGCATCTGACAGTGGGGGTGCCTTAACTGAGGAGGGGAAAGCTACGACTGGCTTTCCAACGCTGGTGACTAAAAATGCTTAACACATTTTGTGGTCATTCCAACAGTACACTTTTGAGATCTGTGTACTTTTATAGGCGCTGTAATCCAACCAGAAAAGGTTCTGAACACACAAAGACCACCACGCACGCCAAGCCCACGGGCTGCCCCACGAAGCAGTGCTCCGCTGTTGGCGCCGATTCTTGCTCAGCAGCTCAGTCTCCTACACTCAGATGCTAAATATTCTACACTGAACTTGCGGCATGTGCACAGGACCCCTGCCTTCTAAAGAGCTTTGTCTCTGCACCACCAACAAGGGATAGGAGGCAACTGCCTTATCTTTTCTTGTACAGTACAGATTATTTATACAAAAGACATAGATATGAAATAAAGACCCAAGCTCTTTCACTCACTTGAGAAATAACAAACATAAATACACACACACAAGGGGAGACTAGAAAAGCAGATCCTTTTGACTTGTGGAAAATCAGAATAAGATCTGAGCTATTCTTTTGACATTTAAAAATCATCAAAAAACTAAAGGGTACTTTTACCAAAATCTTTCAAAATTTCAATTAACATGTACCCTTGGACTCAAAAATCCCAGCATGCACATTGGAATATTATGACAGAACATTAAAAACAACTCAAATGTCCACCGATGGGAACAAATTAAATTTTGGTGGAGCTGATGGAGGGGCCGGGGAGATGGCTCAGTAGAATAAGCACTTAAGCGCAAGGGCCTGAGTTCAATCCCCAGTTCTGCCAAAAACAAAACAAAACAAAAAAACCCATGATGGAATACTACAAAAATACAGGAGGGCCAAAGAGATGGCTCAGTGGACTACAGTGCCTGCTTAGGCAAGCGCAGGGACCATGGTTCAAACCCTGGCACCACATGCTGCAGCCTTGCCCTCAGGGTGGGCTGAACTGACCAGAGTTCAGGCATGGGGGCGCACACCTGTAATCCCACCGCTGGGGAGGCTGAAAGCAGGAGGATCATTAGGAGTTCAAGCTGCATAGTGAGACCGTGCAACAACCAAATACATTAAAAAAATAAAGGTATAAGAGAAATGATGAACCATTCTGTACTGATAAGAGATCATTTAGGGGGTTCCGGAAATAGTTCAGTTGAATAAGCACTTGCCTGGCAAGTGCAAGGGCCTGAGTTCAATCCCCAGCTCTACAAAAAAAAAAAAAAAAAAAAAAACTCCGCTCAAAAAAAGTGGGGAAATAATATATAATATCTGCATTTGCAGATACCTTGGGATGATATAGAAGCTAATAAAAGGGTATTAAAAGAGGTTGTGTAAGTTGGGGAGACAGGATAACACATTAGGTTGTCTGATGGAGATACACACCGGTTTTTTGGGTTTTTTTGGCGTAACCAGGGATTGAACTCAGGCCCCTGCGCTTGCCAGGGAAGCGCTTATTCCATTGAGCCATCTCCCCAGCCTCCTTTTTTTTTTTTTTTTTTTTTTTTTTCTTTTTCAGTACTGGGGATTGAATTTAGGACTTTGCGCGTGCCAGGCAGGCACTTTTGCCACTGAGATATCTCTAGTAGTCAAAATCTATTTGTTGTTTAGAAAAGAACCTAGCTTGCTGTGGCAATGCATGCTTGTAAAGCTTGTAAATACCAGCACTCTAGGAGCCTGAAGCAGGAGGATTTCACTTCAAAGCCAGCTTGGGCAATTTAGTGAGACCCTCCCTCAAAAAAAACAAGATAAGGGGCTGGGAGATGGCTCAGTAGAATAAGGGCTTGCCTGGCAAGCACAAGGTCCCGAGTTCAATCCCAGGTTCTGCCAAAAACAAAACATAAACCAAAAAAAACAAGATATTGGGTTCAGTCCTAGTAAGGTGGGGGGGTGAGAAACTTCACTTGTCCCTTTTGTGCGTCAGGCAGAGAAAGCTGTGAGCTCTAACAGAGGTAAGAGAATGGAAGGCTCAGCCTAGGACCTGAATGCATATTCTAGAACACTCCAAGATTGGACAGCAGAAGACAAAGGTCAGTAGTGGAAGACAGAATGTAAAACAGATAAGGGCTCATACTGCAGGGTCTATGCTACAGTGAACGCCACACTACAGACTTCAACCGTGGGCAACATACAGAAGCTGACAATTTGCAGGCAGAACTTTCGAGGAACATCAAGCTGAGGAAGGCAGCCTATAAGCAGGAAAAGCCCAAATACTGGAAGGCTGCTTAGAAGGTGGCCGAAGCACTTGCAGTGGGCAGCAAACATGGCCAAAATAGAATACTAGAACCACAGGGACAGGAAAGCAGAGCTGGGTGCACAGAAGGCCAGAGCCAGACGCAGGATGAGCTGGCGAGTGGTAAGACCAGTTCTGCAGCACCAGGACGCCCCGCCCAGGACCGATGACCTCTGCCACCTCCCCCACTAGCCCTTTCCAACCCAAGTACAGTTCACAGTCAAACCCTCGGGACAAAACACAGAAATGAAACCAATGGCTTGGCTACATCATCCAGTGTTTACTTGTGTGTGTGTGTGTGTGCGTGTGTGCACCCAAGTGTACATTTGAGACCAACACAACTTCATCTGTAAAATGGGAATAAACTACTTTGCATGAGTGCAGTGAACTGAAAGTATATGAAAGCGCACAATGACTGTCATATTAGCAAAACTCTTATCTTTATGGTAAATTTAATCCAAACGCCTATCACCCTACAAATGTTATTAAAGAGTAAATGCTTAGTACTATCTCTGGACACACACACTGCGAATCTGTCATACAGAATTTGCTGCTATGGTTCTTCACAGAACGGCTTCTCTCCTCGGACTTACTGTGAGGTCACAGCATTTCTAGCTGAGACTGTGTAGATGGTTGCTGCCTGGTAACGCTCCATGAAATACATAGAGTCAGATCCAACACAACAAAATAAAAGGTTGCATTTCCAGTGTGCGAATACATCCTGTCTGTTTTATAGCTCCTATCACATACGGTATGAGCGTTATGATTTTTTTTTTTTTTTTGTGGAACCGGGAATCGAACTTAGGCCCTTGCACTTGCCAGGGAAGTGCTTATTTTATTGAGCCATCTCCTCGGCCCTGCATTGATTTTTAATTATACCTTATTCATTCAGTTCCATACTGAACACTTAAAACAAGCTTTATTATACACATCAATTTCATAAATATTTGTGCTTCAAGTCCTCTGTACACAATCTGACTGCTGATATTAATAGTTCTCATGGGCCTCCGTCTACCCAGTAGAAACAACATACATGGCTTAGAGGCTATTTTACATACTGTAAGCTGAAATAAGGAGGGACCAAGGCCATGTAAAACCTGTGTTTGTACAGCCTACCATTAGACTGATCATTGAATCACGGCCACTTCCTGAGTTACTAACATGAATCACACAGACCAGGTTCAGGCTCCTTATGGTGAAATCACTCATGGCTCCTCCTTTCAAGAAGTCTAAAACCATTAATGTAATTTTAAAGTTCAACAGGGGCCGGGGAGATGGCTCAGTAGGATAAGTGCTTGACTGGCAAACACAAGGATCTGAGTTCAATCCCCGGTTCCGCCAAAAAAAAAAATAATAATAAAGTTCAACAGTATCAAGAAGACATACAAAGGGTGGGTGGAAAGAATATTAAAAGGATAGTTTATTCTTCCACGTACATACTGATCTGAGATACGCAGGATTAATTTCATTAAACTGCTGATACCAAAGTAAAATACTTGATAGTTAAATTTTTTTTAATTTTAAAAAGCAAAAGCAAGTGTTTTATTTTGTATTTTTATTTTTTGTTTGTTGAAACGTTTAAAATATGGCTCACGGGCAAAGCACGGCTTCGCACACCACTGACCCCACCACTCGGGAGGCTGAGGCAACAGGTATTTTTTGTCTAAACAAATAAAAAAAATGGTACAACAATAAAATGACAATCTTGCCTCGAAAAACTACTTCCCCGCCTAGGCGTGGTGGCACACGCCATCACCCCGCACTGTGGGAGGCGGAGGCAGCAGGACTGCCAGTTCACACCCAGCCTGGGCAACACGGGGACTCAGGAAGGGGCTGGGGTTGCAGCTCCGTGCACAGGCCCTGGGTTTAATCCCTACTGAAAAAAAAAAAAAAAAAAAAGAAAGAAACAAGCAATTTTGGCTAAAGAAATATTATGCAACAGTTGAACTCTGTTATCCCCTTGCTGGAACCCTGGGAAACAACAAATTAGATGAATTCACTGGCATTAGTTTTTTTTATATTTTATTTTTAAAAGAGTCCTTTAAAATTTTAGCTCACAAATGTCCAATTCATACTGGATAAGCAATTGAAAAGGTACAACTGCAGCAGCAAACCCAGTGTCTACACACTCCAACCTGGCAGACGTACACCCCACTTGTTATGTTCCCTCTGAAGTGTCCTGCTTCAATAACGAGCTACATGGTCCTCAGCTCTGAAGAGCTGTAGGTGTGTTATCACACGTCACCCCAAAACAACCCCATGACGAGTATGCTATTATCTTCCTGCTGCAGATGAGGGGTGACACCTCTGCATTCAGAAGAAATGACACGACTACATTACAGTCATAATGTAGATCCATTATCCTATCGTATTGTTTACAGGCATATTAAAAATCATTATTTCAAAATTTAACAAGCATATATCCATGCATCATACTTTTCTAATTAAAAAACAAAAGCTACTGTCAAAGCCAACATGCACTACTAAACAGAATGCAGGGCGCAGTCCTCCCTGGTTCTCTCCTTTCCCATCTGTTGCTCTGGTGTGTGGACATAGGTGCCTAATGTCCTCTGTACTACACAAAGCACTTGAGAAATTATTTCCATAAGGGTACTAAGCATTGTTTAACACCCTTTAAATTAACACCTACAGACACAAACTGCTAACGTAGTTTAACAGCGACAACATCAGGCTGCCTTCAGCTGGCCAGAATGCTAGGGCACCATCAGGAAAAGGAAAGTGACTCTGCTGCCAGCAAGCTGTGTGACCGCCAGCGGTTAACTCCAGGGGATCCCCACTTCCTCATCTATAAAATGATAGTGCCCAAATACCTCGCCTACTATTTATGGACAGTGGTGTCTGCCTTCCACCTTCCCTCTGAGGCAGTTCAGTTCCTCCCTTTAGGTGAAGAACTAAAGCGCTCTGTAGACATGGGCCCACGCAAGGCAGCAGGAGCCCGTAAGAGATGCAGCACCTCATCTCTGCCCCAGAACTCCTCCCGAGCTTTTCAGGGGGATGTGCATCTCACAGCCATGTCACTGTCCTCTGCACAGACCTCACTGACACCCGACGCCCATCTCTACAAGCAACCCATCACCTCAAAGATGAATAGACCACGAACTCCCCTGCTCCTGCGTTCTGGCCGCCTGGATGCAACCTCATTGGCCTTTCTTATCTTCTCCAAGAGTACGGAGCTTGTTTTTATACCATGCCTTTGCTTCTACTTACTGGGTTTTTTTTTTGCAACACAGGGTCTATTTAACTATGTAGTTTAGTTGTTTTTAGCCTACATCTTTACTGCTATGTACCTCTTTTCTCCCTAGGTTTTTTTTTTTTTTTTTTTTTTTAAATAGGCTCTTACTATATAGCTCAGGCTGGCCTTGAATCCAGATTCTCCTGCCTCAGCTTCCCACCTGGCCAGGGACCACTATCCTTTGTGGGCTCTTCACATCAGGTTCCAAGTTAAATGTGACTGTAGAGACCAGACCCTAGTCCTAGTTTACCCTAGTTGCTGGCAGCCCTACATTACTGTCATCATTCCATCAAGCTCACTCTCCAAGCCTGGCTTTCTTCTGGGAAATTCTCTCCGTGACTTACTTGATTCCACAGTGCCACTTCCCTTCCTCCAGCAGGGGCTGGGCCACCCCTTCCATCTAGATTGTGCCGCAGCTAGCACCTCACACCTACCTAGAGGGGTGCAACAGATGGCTGCTGACTGATCCCACATGCTACTCAGCTCATTTTCCCCCCAAGCCAGTAAAGACAGGGAATGGCAGTCTGTGCAGATCTGTTAAGATGTGATGATCACCATCACAGGAGGGAGAGACGAGTAAAATGGTTTATATTTAATAATGATTATTGAGTATTACTATATGTTGGACTCAGCGCCAAGCACTTTACAACATTACTGCACATCACCTTTAAGATAACGCTCAGAGGGGCCGGGGAGATAGCTCAGAATAAGCACTTTCCTGGCAAGCACAAGGGCCCAAGTTCAATCCCCAGTTCCGCCAAAAAAAAAAAAAAAAAAAAAAAAAAGAAAGAAAGAAAGAAAATCCTCAGAGACAAGTTTATTCCTATTGTCACAGAATAAGGTTCAGGCTTCAAGGTCAGCTTGGAAGTGGCAAAGTAGGGACTTCTGTGCCTTCTAAGCATGTACGGCCCCCCTGTCCGCAAACAGTACGTTCACAAAAACCCTTCCTCACCCCAGATCTCAGGACAAAAATCCGTCATTCGTTTCACCTTCGCTAACTCAACAGAGAACTGTCCAGACAGGCAGCCGCTCCGATGAGAATGCTGGGGTCACCCTAGGACCCCCGTCCCACATCCTACCACTGCCATCGCAGTGCCTGCCTCACTCCCCTCTGCACCCCCTTTGGCCGGAGCCATCGTGGGGCCCGTGATCTCACCAGGGCATCACTGCAGCAGGGCCCCCATGCCTTACAGGGCAGGGCAAGAAGCTGAGCCTGCTGGCTAACTTAGTAGCTACATGCCCTTGGCCAAGTTTCCTAATGTCTTTGGGTTGAAGTTTCATCTACGAAATGAGGATAAGAAGTAGCACACTGTGGACACACAGTACAGGTGTGGTCTAAGTGCTCTGCCAGAAGAGAACTTGGTGCCTAGCTTCCCTTGCTCTTGTCCCCCTTCACATAATACACTTTCAGGGCCAGATCTGGGCTGAGGGTGTGGCTCAGCGGTACAGCACTTGCTCAGCACGAACAAGAACTTGGGTTCACTCCCCAGTACAGCAATATACAAAAATAAAAGCAACTCTGATCATACCACGTCAGCACTAAAAACTTTTACGCCTTCCCAGGGCTCCTTAAAAAACCTGTGGCTCTTTCCAAATTCTAACCAGTAAGGATGATCTTTGAGTTCTTATACCACTTTCAAGCATTGCACAAATGGGTCTCTCCCTTGAACTCCAGTCCAACTACACCTATTTATCTGTTAACAATGGGATTAGGCTGGTGCGCTGCATGCCTATAATCCCAGCACTGGGGAAACTGAGGCAGGAGGATTACTGTGAGCTTGAGGCAAGCCTGGCTGAATCCAGTTCAAGCCCAGACTGACCTACTGTCTCAAAAAATAAAATAAAAAATGGGAGGATTATGAGTGCTTTTCTTAAGAAGTCCTAATCTTGGTGAATGGGTGAACAATCTAAGCCTACAGTCCCCCAACTTGTACTCCCAAGCTCCCAGCGGTAGCACCCGCAAACCCTTAACAATATTCAGTGTGTCTTTCCCACTACACTACAACCTCAGGGGAAGGAAAGGCCATACCAGGGAGCTTCAGGCTGTAAAGTCAAGGCCCAGCCCCGAGAGGATGGACACACGCACTGAACAAGGCACTGTGATTCCAGTAAGTCCCTGGGCCTTCTGCTACTGCTCCTCAGTCCACAGAGCCGGAGCTGTTGGCCTGGCCCCTCACGCTTCAGAGGAGCCTTTCCATGGTGTTCAGCTACCTGTCAGGCTCCCCTTAAACAGACCAACACCTCTAGACTGTCCCTTCCCAGATGCCGGTGTCCTTCCTTATTACTGGGGTACTACTTGCTGGGTGTTCCTCCAACTGCCTGCCAAGCCTGTTCACTCTTACCCAGGATCCCCTATTACTGCTTGGGGACCACCCACCCCCCTTACAACTGGAGCCCAAGCTGTCTTGGGCCCCCTGTGGCCTCATGCCACCCTGGCTCTTTACCTTGTGAATATGGAGGTACACTTTCAACTGCCTCCCCAAAGCCAGAAGTCTGCTTCTTGATGACACCCCCACCCTACCCTAGTCCCAGCTACCTAGCCCAGGCCTGGGGGACTAGCCCAATGCTGCAGGGCAGAAAACCCCACCAGGTGTCACCCTCTGCGCTCTGCCCTCCGGGACCACGCGCCGGCTCCCCACCCGCGCCCTCCGCCATGCCCCACACCCCCTCCCAGGCCTGCACCGCCCCGGAGACCGGCCACCAGTCTGGGGATGCACGGTGCTCAGGAGACGAGCTGGGAAGGCCGGTGCTCAGCAGCCTGCGTCCCCGGGGATTGAGGGGTGTTTGGGGAGAAGAGGTGGCCTAGTGCTAGGGGGTAGGGGAGAAGCCCGGGTGCCGGGGAAGCGGCCCAGGCCTAGTGAAAACAGCCCGGGGTGCTGGGGAGGCGGCCGGGGGCTCAGGGGAGCGGCTTAGAACTCAGGGAAGTGGCCAGGGGTGCGGAGAAGCGGTCGAAGGCTCAGGGAAGCAGCCGGGGATCCCGGAGAATCGGCTGGAGCTCAGAGAAGCGGGCTGGGGGCTCGGGAAAGAGGCCGGGGGTGCCGGAGGAGCCCCGGGGATTCAGGGGAGCGGCCCGGGGCTCAGGGGAGCGGGCTGGGGGCTCGGGGAAGCGGCCGGGGGTGCCGGGGAAGCGGGCTGGGGGCTCGGGGAAGCGGCCGGGGGTGCCGGGGAAGCGGGC
>NW_004524786.1:2178118-2193512 GCF_000260255.1 Octodon degus | reverse complement strand
CGCCTTCCCGGGCCCCGCGCCGCGCGGAAGAGAAACTTGGCGGCCGGCGGCGGGCGGAGTTCGCGGAGCGGCCTCGCGGCACCCGTCCTCGCGCAGGACCGCGTCCCGTCGCGCTCGGCGCGGGCGCTTTCGTTGTATTTGTTCTTTGGTTTTCAAATACTGTCTGTGTGGCCGTCCGCGTTTTAGGGGAAACCGAAAGCGGATGCGCGAGCTGCGCGGCGCCGCGAGAAGCGCCGTGCCGGGCCGCGGACCGAGGCGGCGGCTCCTCCCGAGCCGCGTTCCCCGTGCACGGCACCGCTTGGGTGGGGGCAGAAGCCGGGGCACGCCGCGCCCGCGGGGCCGAGCCGGTCGCGCTCTGCGGCTCCGGGGCGCCGCGCAGCCCCTGCCCTCAGGCCCGAGGCGCGGCCGGGTGCGATGCTCCTGGCGCTTCCAGGTCCGTTCTCAAGTTCGGTCCGTTCTCCTCGTTCCCCCCAGTTCTTTCAAAGAGGAAAAGTTGTAAATGCGTGTGTGTTACAGTGAAGTTAAACCTAACCTGTGAGTAGAAACGGGGCTGTTGAAAACTTAACTCACATTACTCGAAGGTAGTAACTTCAACACAGTAAGTACCACTGCAGGACCCAGCAATTAGTCCTCAAGAAGTGGAAGATGCAGAGGTGGAAACGTGCGCTTCCCCATGTGAACCCTGCCTGGCTTCGGGAATCCTGGCCTAGGTGCCGATGATACCCTGTTCGTTTCCTTGGTTTTAGGAGAGGACACTGAGGAAAAGAACTGCTTTAAATCTCTTTTTTTTTTTTTTTTTTTTTTTTTTTTGCGGAGCCAGGGCTTGAACTCAGGTCCTTGCGCTTGCCAGGGAAGCGCTTATTCAACTGAGCCATCTCCCGGGCCCCTTGCTTTAAATTTTAAATACTACGTAACTGTAAATTGAAAGTGTCCGTTGTCTATTCCACGTGGTATTTTACAGAGTGTATTTCTTGTTTAAAAGGTGACTTACAAGTAATGAAATTATGATCTTTTTAAAGTTACAAGTTAATCTCACTATCACCGACTTTGAAACCTATCTAGTGATTTAAAATATTTAATGTTTTCATAAGAAAATATCACTTCCCCTTATAACTGTTACATTTCCGTGAGACATTCTATCCGAAACAGATATGGTCCTTGCTAAACACTTTCATACGTTTCTTTGGTACCTCAACGTTTTGTTGGTGCTAGAAATTGTGAATTTTTTTAAGATAGTGCTAGAAGTAAAACCAGGAGGAACTAGACATTTGAGGTTACCTGAAAATAAACATTTTTGAAGGTTTTTGACTCAGGTGGTAGAAAGTGCTTCATTCGAGCCTTTGTTAAAGTTGTAGCCACATTTAAGTCACATTGCACTGACAAGATTGGTATATTGGAAATGTAAGAAGTGACTGGATTGTTTTTTCATATGTACATGAGAGAACAGCTTTTGCTAAATTTTAGGTGTGGTCTTTTTTATGTAGAAATCTGTTTGTGACTATTAAAGTAGGATGGACCCAAGTTCTCTGCCAGGCTAATACTTCTTCCTCTTAGGGACAGAAACAGAGTTTAAGCTCTAACAACACTTTGAACTTCTCTGTCCTTAGATTTAGTGATTTATGTAAGTTGCCAGGTTCCTGTCTTCTGTACTCATCTGGGAGACAGTTAAGGAAGTGTGTTTACTCAGTATTTGCCTTCTAGAAGTACGAAGAGTTATGAGAGTGCTAGCTGGTTTTTATCCGGGACCCTTGAAAGGTTTCAGGTCTTCCTGCAGAGCGCTTTTAGAGCCAGGGTTTTCTGGGCACTGGACCTCCACAGGTGTAGGAGTGGGACTCAAGGGATTCCTAAAATGAACTCTTGTAGACATAACCCACAATTTTTATGTATGTATGTTTTTCTGGGAAGATCTATAGTTATAACATAAACCCAGGGATCAAAGGTAGTGACCCATCTTTATTAAATAAAATATTAGTGGGAATAATCATGCCTAAGAGAAACAGTTTCCAAAAGTAGGTCTTTCTGCGCAATACTTGCAAAAGTTGTCTCAGAGGTACAAAACACTTTCATTTTGTTCTTCAGTGAAGGTCTTCTGCCAGTTGGAAAGCCACACACACACCCCGAGACAACTTGGCCAGACCTGGTGGTCCTGGGTACTCTGTGACTTTTTTTTTTTTTTTTTTTTTTCTGAACCAGGGATTGAACTCAAGCCCTTGCGCTTGCCAGGGAAGTGCTTATTCCACTGAGCCATCTCCCCAGCCCTCTGTGACTAATTTTTAATTATTTCTAAAAATTCAGACTAAGCAGAGGCCTGAGCTTGGTACCAGCCCCTTGTTCACTCCACTTTTTGGTTCTCTCCAGCAAATGAGAAATTGACTGGGAAGTAATGGTTCCAAGAAAGTGTATTGTGCCTTGACAGGACAGCGGAACAGGACAGGAAAACAGTTCCAAGTCGGGCAGACCTAGGTTTGGGTCTGGATTCTGGCTTACACTGTAGCAGTTTAACCTGCCTGACCCTTCAGACACCCATCTGGAGAGTGGTTAGAATTTAGCCTGGCCTGCAGGGAGGATTTATAAGTCAGATTTGTAATCATCTGAGTGAATGTGTATGTGCTACATATTAACATGTAAAATGTGTTCAAAGTTTCAAAATTGAGTTAGGATTGAGTAGACCTTGGATGTTTTGGGGGAGGGGGAAGTGGTAATGGTACACTTGGCCAGAAAGAGGTTCTGGATGCTATAAGAAAAGGCACAGTGGTCTGCACCAAGATCACTTCTCTCTGCAGGTAACAGTCCTTTTAGCTTTATGTCTTCATTTGTAATTTAAACTTTAACTTCGCAAGTTTAAAAGCTGCATATGTCTTCTAGTCAGTGCTTCATTATTCTCCTTTGGAGGGGATCTTCTCCAGGACTTGATGGGTAGGTAGACCGTTCCCCTTAGCTGTGGCCAGTTCCACTATCTTTATTATCTCCACAGTTGGGCACCTTTGTGAATTTTTCTTAACAGGAAAAGGTTTGGCAGAATGGAATCTTGCTTTCTTTTAAATTTTGGAGGAAGAAGGAATTACAAGCTGCACAATCGCCACGAGCATGATGCTTGCTGTGGCCTTCGCCCAGCCTTGGTTCTGCTGCTTCTGTGCTCTTCCCTTTTCCTCTCACTCCTCCATGGGGAGCATTTACGCCTTGTGCTGTGTGGGTGTGAGCAACAATTCGGAGCCTTAGCTTAATTCTCATTTCTTAAGCGCTTGGCTTTGCTGGCCTGGGCCAGTCTGCTCTGAGCAGTGAAGCGTGAGTGCAAACTGGAGGTCATGAGGCAGAAGAGCTCTTTCCTCAGTGCCTGAGCCCAGGGACACTCTGAAGGTGGCAGCTATTTTAGAGCGCTTCACTCTCTTCTGGAGAAGGAGACAGCACACACCCCTTCAGAGGCCTCACCTTTAGTCATCATCATTCCCACATGACACTCTAGAACCAGGCGGCTTCAATTTAAAAAAGTATATCTCCTGGTTTCCTTGGTCTGTATCCCAGCATCTGTAGAGCGTGTTAGACTTATCCATCGTTCTTACCAATAAGGTTGTATCTTTTTTTTTTTTAAATCTTTTATTTCTTTACTTGGTACAGGGTCTTGCTACACAGCTTGGCCTCATAGCGATCCTATCTTAGCTTCCCCATTGCTGGGATTACAGATGTGCACCACCACACCCCCATTTTGGTGGCCAGCACAGCGCAGCGTGGTATGGGGTACTGGGTATTGAACCCTGGTCTTTGTGCTTGCCAAGCAGGCACTTAGACTGCTGAGCTATCTCCCCAGCCCAGTTATATCTTCTTTGAGACTGGCAGGTTATGTCAAAATGGTGGCTATGTCAAGAACCAGACTAACAAGTCTGTACATTTGGAGCTGTGATCCATTACAAGTGACCTGAACTGATAGGCCTAGAACAGGTCAGCAAAGAACCAAAGAATACCTTCCCCTTGCTGGCCATTCAGGCCTCTTCCCCTGCCTAGTTCTGCTGTGGTATAGTGAGAAATGAGTGGCTGTGGCTGTGTTATTTATGGACTCTGACAACTGAATTTCATATAATTTATACATGCCACAAAATATTTTATTCAGTTTAAAAGTATGGAAGCCATTCTTTATGCTGTATACAAATAACAACTAGATTTAACAGGTTGAACATGACTTGCTTAGTCCTTGCCTAGAAGAACGAGGGTCTATAAATATAAATTTGTGACGCCAGCGAGCTACTTTACTCCCCCAGGCACACGCAACACAGACACCCCTCCACACCGTGCAGTTTACTGCTCTCATTGCCTCATGTGTGCTCTCAGAGTGCCGGCTTCATCTGAAGCGCCTATCTCCAATATAATGAAGCTGGAGTTACAGAGCTGTTAGTCACAGTGTGTGGCCTTCCCTCTGCAGGTGAGAGCAGACGTTAGAATGTGTCACCAGTTAATTGGGTTTGCTTCTGAAAGTGCTTCCACCTTGCCTCGTTCTCGGTAGAAGGGGATGGCTTGCCGTGTGTGGTCGCCAGCCGCCTCATGCTTGACCTTCTGGGTACCTCCTTTGGCCAGAAGGGGAAGCCATCAGCGCTGGCCGCTGGTTGCCCCCTGACACTTCCCTTGGGGAAACCTGGTCCAGGCCGCCTCCTGCCTCTTTCTGCGTGGTATGTTGGGTTAAATCAAAGCACACGAAGATCCCTCTTGTGCCTTGGCCCCTGGAGGCTGCCTCTGGTCGACGTGTGCCGAGCACGCACAGGTAATCCTACCTGGCCGTTGCAAAGCTTCACCTTGTCACTGTCTCCTGACCCTTTGCGGCCACCTTCTAGCAGCTCTGATTGGTTTCTTTTTGTCTTTTTTCCTTGCCCTTGGAGGACTTTGTCTACTGATTTGTTAGTTTTGTTGTGTTTGTTTCTTTGTTTTGTAGCCAAGTATGTTCTTGGAGTTTTGTTTTTGCTTTTGAAAACACCATGTTGAAAATAAAACCACTGCCTTCCGCCACAGCAACCATTGAAAAAGTAGCCATGGCCCTCCGCTATCCCATGGCTGTGGGCCTCAGCAAGGGCCACAAGGTGACTAAGAATGTGAGCAAACTGAGGCACAGCCGCCGCCGCGGATGTCACACCAAACACACCAGGTTCGTGCGGGACATGATCCAGGAGGTATGCGACTTCGCCCCCAACGAGCGGGGCGCCACAGAGTTGCTCAAGGTCTCCAGGGACAAGCGCACCCTCAAGTTCATCAAGAAAAGGTTGGGGACACACAACCGCGCCAAGAAGAAGCGTGAGGAGCTGAGCAACATGCTGGCCGCCATGAGGAAGGCAGCTGCCAAGAAGGACTGAGCCCCTCCGGAATAAAGCTTTGCAGAAAAAAGAAAAGAAAAGAAAACCACTAAAAGCTTTCAGATACTTTAAGACTTTTCCCTCTCCGTGTAGAAAGTTAATGGCATAGCAAATGCATGAGCTGATATTTTAGGTATCCAGAGATAAGATAACTTTAAAAAATTGCTTGCTTTTTATCTAGATATTAAGAGGTATAAAAATTTAGGGGGTTGGGGAGATGGCTCAGTAGAATAAGAGCTTGTCTGGCAAGCACTAGGGCCTGCGTTCAATCCCCGGTTCTGGAAAAAAAAAAAATTATTACAGTATTTAAAGATTTTTATTTTATAAAACTAAATTTGGGTTGGGTGCATTAGTGACTCATGCCTGTAACCCCAGCACTCAGGGGCGAGAGAATTGCTGCAAGCTCCACATGCAGGAAATTAAAGTAACGACTGGTTAGGTGTGCAGAGGTGTGCGTACCAAAGATAAAGTAATGCAAATACCCACTAATAAAAGATTGAGTCAGTTGGGCCCTATCCCTAGAACTCTGTGCACTCAATGTTTTATTGAAGTCAGATGATACTTGGAAAAAGAAGGTAGTTGAAAGTGTGTGTAAGGGGTGTTTCCTAATGTAGAAACCTTGCGTATCACATCTATAAGGACTGATACTGGATAATAGGAAATTGGTGAACAAGTGGGTGAGCTTTGTGTGCTCTCTAGTTTGTCTTGTTTCTCTCCAGCTAGAATGTCTGCCTCCCAGAATCAGGAAAATAGGGCCAGCGAGATAGCTCATCAGTCCAAAGTGCCTGTTTAGGCAAGCTCAGGCAGGTACAGGGGACTGCGGTTCCACCCCCAGCAGCACGTGCCATGCCAACCGCCCTCAGGGCATCTGAGCCTGCTGGAAAAGAGTCGGGAGAATAGTGGCAGCACCTTGAAGGAAGACCATCCACGGGATGCACCTCCTGCGTCTTGCTGGAGGAGCCCTCTTTCCTGCGAGGCCTGCGTCCTTTGGCAGACCATGCTGTAAAGGCCGAGAAGTGAGATGTGCTTCCTCACTGCCGTTGCGTTTTCTGGGTCTCTGGTAAACAGGAATGTTTTCCAGACCCTTCCAATGGGGAAAAAAACATGCAGGGCTAAGTAACAGTTGATGAAGAACACTTTTTTTTTTAAAATTTTATTTATTTATTTATTTATTTTTTAATATTTATTTATTTTTATTTATTACATTTATTTATTGTGTGTGTGTGTGTGTGGCCAGCTCAGCCCACCAGGGGGCGGGGCTGGCTGGCATGTGGTGCTGGGGATCGAACCGCGGTTCCTGTGCTTTGCCAAGCTTGTTTCAAGTAGGTGCTTTAGACCACTGAGCCATCTCTCCAGCCCCGATGAAGAACACTTAGAGACATCGTCCGTAAAGACAGCACTGCACGCTGTGCCTGGCTTCTGTGGGGTAGGACTTTCTTACCTGTTGACATCCTGTACAGTCATTAAGAATTGCATGGTATGGAGGCAAAGGGGGGTGTTTAAGTCACAAGCACTCGCACTGGGTGTAACTTCCATCGAGCTTGGACCTCAGCTGCCTCATCTGTAAAATGGAGCACACAACTTGCTGAGCTGCTGTGAAGGCCACATGCGACCAGTGCCTGACAGCAGCTGAGGAGGATGCGGTGGTGACCAACTCATCCTTAGTATGTCCTGGTCCTTAGTGTAAGGGTGCAGTAATACTGGCAGTGCTGACAGCAGCACCGCAGTTAGTCATGACTGTAGGAGCCGCCAGTGATTTTCCCCTCCAGATGTAGAATTGCTTAAGGGTAGAACCCTTTTTACTACTTTGACCAACCTGAAACTGATGAGACCGCGTACCTTGACCAGAACGGACAGTACTGCGGTTTCACCCAGTTGTATCCCTTTACTACCGGTCTCTCAGTACAATGTTGTTTTTTAAAGGAGCCTTCAGAACTCACAGCTATAGAATTGGCACCTCTTAGGGGCCGGGGAGATGGCTCAGAGTAAGCGCTTCCCTGGCAAGCGCAAGGACCTGAGTTCAATCCCTGGTTCTGCACCAAAAAAAAAGCGCCTCTTAAGTGTATGTTGAAATACAGGAATTTCTTCTGACAGCAACCCCTTAAAGAGGGTTTTGGGGCTGGGGAGATACCTGGGTGGTCTAAGATCCTGCCCAGCAAGTGCAAGGACCCAGACTTTGATCCTGGTACCATGTGCTGCACCAGCACTTGGTAATCCCAGTGCTGGGGAGGCTAAGACAGGAGGATCACTATGAGTCTGAGCTGCCTAATGAGACCCTATGTCAAAAACAAACAAACAAACAAAAACCCGACAACAAATGAAGGTTTTGATTATCTGTATTTAGAAAGTGTCAGGATCAAAAAGTGTTAAAGGACGGAATATATTTTGATATTTACTTTTTAAATGAATTATCTCACTCTTGCTCATTTTTTCTTAACTAGTTACTTTCAGTTTCAACCAAGCTGCTTTGTACCTGCCTCTTTTTTGTTAAACTGTGATAATTTTAGCAAATTTTCACTTGAGTATCATTGAAGTTATTTTGCCTTTGGAGTATGATTTGTCTTCCTACCTAAATAATGTGGCCAAGGTCTTTCTGAGATATGGTTCAGTGTTTTTATGGAATTAGAAAATATATGTAGTCATAAAAAATAAACTTGTCACATCTAGCTGTGATACATTCACTGATGGTGACATTGAGACTGAAGAGTGTATTTAGGAAATGCCAGGAATATGCATTATGGAAATACAATAATGCACAAAGCGTGCCTGTAAATTTGTATTACTGAATTTACCAACTCTAAACTTTGTGGTTTAGAACAACTACTGTTTATTTGCTTGCAGCTAGGGTGGGGAGGACCTGGGGGGGGGGTGCCTGGTCTGAGGCCGCACCTGTGGCTGCAGGTTGCCTGAGGCGGGAGTCCAGCTCCTGAGTCTGGAGACCTGGATCTGGGCTACCTAGGGTGTCACATGACCTCATCTCCAGCTGTTACACCGGACTTCCTTACTAAAAACACTGTGTTCTACAAGGTGAGAATGCTTGGTGTCTTGGGCCAGGCCAGCTTAGGGGGATTGGGAATAGCCCCTCCTCATGGCTACGCAGGCAGTGCTGCATGCAGGCTTGAGGGGTTCAGCCAGCTTTGGGCGCAGTGGGCTGCCTGCCTGCTTTTGTCTTGCTAAGGAAATTCCCTCTGTTTATACTGACTGTTGAAAACTTCCCCTCCAGCCAAGTGTGACAGTACACACCTGTAATCCCAGCACTTGGGAAGCCGAGGCAGAAAGGGTCTGTGGCTTCAAGGCTAGTCTGGGCCACATAGTTAAGACCAGCCTTAACTATAGTGAGCGGCTAGCTACAAAAACAAAAGCAAAACGTTTTCTTGAGTGCATATTTCTTGTGTTGCGTCTTTGGGTAATAACTTTATGAGGTAGGAGATACTATTACCTCATTTTAAAGGGGTGAAAAGTGGGCCTTAAGAAAGATAAGTATTTGATTGGAGCTTTCATCTACTTAGGGGAAAAGTTTCATTTAGCCCTATATGTGCTTCTTAGTCATAACTACAAAGAACTCAAGTGAGAAAGGGAGTCTAGAGGTGAGAGGAAGTATATCTTTAAAAAAATCTCCGAAAGAAAATTTCAGTATTGTAAAATTTTACAACTTGACCCTGGCTACACCACTTTTTAATTTTTTTTTTTTTTTTTAATTGTGTGGCAGGGTCTCACTAAACTGCCCAGGCTGGGTGTTTAGTTGCTATCCTGCCTCACTTTCCTGGGAATGCTGGGAGTAAGATACATACCACCATTCCTGCTTAGCAGATGGATTTTGTTAGAATAATACCCAGTCAGCTAGAGGTCCTTTTAAGCAGTGCAAAAGAACTCTGACTACCACTCAAAAGCAGCTTACTGCCAGGACTGGGTACAGCTCCCATGGTTGACAGCAACACTGAAGAGCCCTGCGTGGGCTGGGCCAGATCTAGGGCAGCATGAGGACTTGGTGGCAGAGCTGGATGGAAAGTCTTCTCTAGAGACTGGAGAACTGTGGGCCAAAGCTTGCAGTCTGTCTCCCCTGAGAGTGCGTCTTTGGGCCTAGACAAGACCCTGAAGTTGTCTTGGTTGGCACCACACTAAGCTAGCACTCCTGGGGGCACTGTGACCAGGGTAAGACCAGCAGGCGTCTGCAATCCGAGCAACCATCAGTCACTATGAGTGAGATGTTTCCTGCACTGTCTGCCACATGTAATGCTTGCAACACCCTGATTCACCCTTTTTTTTTTTTTTTTTTTTTTGTGGCCAGCTCAGCCCACCGTAGGGGCGGGGCTGGCATGGCATGTGGTGCTAGGGATTGAACTGCAGTCCCTGCACACTTGCCTAAGCAGGTGCTTTAGACCACTGAGCTGTCTCGCTGGCCCCCTCACCCTTCTTCTCACTCCAAATCTAGATCTATTTCAGCAGCATCTTAGTAACTTTTTTCTTTGCTGAGACAAAATACCCAACGCCCAAAGTAAAAGGAGCAAAAGCTCATCCAGCTCACAGTTTGTAAAGATTTCAGTCCACAGTCAGCTGCCCCCTAGGAAGGGTGGGACAGCAGAGGGGCCTGGCAGAGGAGAAAGACATTGTGGCGGACAGCAGGTGGCAAAACAGCAAGGGGCGAGCACAGCTCCCTCTGCCCCTTCATCTTATCTTGTCCAGGCTACTTGGGGCAGGTGGCACGCACACCCTTAATCCTAGCGCCCTTGAGCCTGGCGCCGCACTGTGAGTCAGTTCAACATCACTCACTGTAGACGCGACCACCTCTGAAAAGCCCTGCCTAGGACTGCACAAGGTTTTGGGGGTCCTCTAAGTAGGAGCCATGACAAGCAGATTGGAGCTTACTACCCTAGATGTAGTAATACATGTATTTCATTTTGAAATACGTCTGGCAAAGTTGACCAGGCTGTTAAACAAGTAATCCTTCTGCCTCAGCCTCCCAGAGTGCTGGGATTACAGGTTTGCAGCACCACACCCAGTTTAATTACTTTCCTGGTATGTATCATGCTGGGAATTCAGCCTGGGTCCTGGCACGTGCTAGCAAACACTCTACCTCTGAGCAACCTATCCACCCTTTGCCTTTTTTTTTTTTTTTTTTTTATTGTTACTGCTTTTGATGTAACTATTTATTGGTAACAGAGTCACTGTTAACATTTTTACCCAGTACATAATAAGCCCATTAGGACCTAGTGAGATAAATATAGTTATTACCCCAGTACTGAATTTCCCCAGACTGTCCTGCATTGATTTTTCTGTCTTTTAGTGTCAGCTGCTTTCGGTACAACCTTACTAATACTTTAAAGTACATATTTTAGATTTTGCAGGCTGCCGGAATAACCCACACTTAACATAGCTTTTGCAAGTGTAAGTTGGACTGCATTTCAGATCGCAAAGTGCCGTGTTCATGCAGTATGATTTGATGCAGGGCTTTCGGTCTCCTTTGCGCTCTGTAGTCGTGCGGGCCAGGGAGACCCAGGCCTGCTCTCTGCTTCTGGCTGAGGGTGCGGCTCAAGGGGTCTGGTTTCCCCGCTGCGGGCGGGCGGCTGCAGAGCTGTGGCTTCCCGGGCCACAAGTCTTGTCCAGAGTGGCTCACTGCCTGTATGCAAAAGGTTCTGCCTCCTGTTGCCACAGGGCCAGGAGTAAGGATTTGAACATATGGCCCTGGAGATTGGCACACAAAGCTTCAGCTTCTTTGGTGTGAAGTGATGATCTCTGGAAAGCACCATGGTCAGTGACAGCTGCTTTTGCTCTTGTTGGACGCGCATCTTCTTATGTCCTGGAGAGCTGGCCAGAGCTGAGTTAGCCCTCTTGCCGCAGTCATTAGCTGGGTTGCAGCGCCTCTTGGAGCTCTTCAGTGCGACCTGTTTTTCCTCACTCATGGGTGTAATTACCAGTTGGGGTGTAGCCAGGGGTGGGTGGCACATGCCTGTAACCCCAGCGCTGGGAGGCTGAGGCAGGAGGATGGCTGTGAGTTTGAGGGCAGCCTCAGCTGCATAGTGAGACACTGTCTCAGAAAGACACACACACACACACACACACACACACACACACACGATCTTGCTTTCTGTTCAAGTCTACTACCAGAAGAGGTTTTGAACGGAGCACTTAACACCAGCTTCATTAAGGTCGGGTCACCAGACAGCATTCTGTTAGCAGTGTTGTTGTGTGTAGGCTCTTTTCCCTGTTACTTTAAAAGTAACATTATAATCCGAACCGTAACCTAGTTTGGAGCAATCATATGCATGGTGGCTGTTATTTTGCCAGGTTCCTATGTAAACAGAGACATCCCAAGAGTTTTAGAGCTTTGTTCTAACATTTAACTGGTTTATAAATCATCTTTTTCTAATTTGTTTTAGGCACTGATTTCTATAACCTCTTGCCATGTCTTGTGAAGCACTAGTCAAAAACTGAAGTTGTTGCATTTGTAGTTTCATAATTTTTATAGACATTTTATTTTTATTTATTTATTTATTTATTTTTTAAATTTTATTTATTTGTGTGTGTGTGTGTGTGTGTGTGGCCAGCTCATCCCACAAGGGGGCGGGGCTGGCTGGCATGTGGTGCTGGGGGATTGAACCGTGGTCCCTGTGCTTTGCTAAGCTTGTTCTAAGTAGGTGCTTTAGACCATTGAGCCATCTCACCAGCCCCTTTATAGACATTTTAAATCATTAAGATCCTTGAACTTTTTTTTTAAATGTGTTTGGTACAGGGTCTCACAACACAGCTCAGACTTGTAGTGAGCCTCCTGTTTTCAACCTCCCCAGCACTGGGATTACAGACATTCCCCACCACGCTGGGTCTCAGTGGCTAGCTCAGAGTGCCCAGGGGTGAGGCTGGTAAAGCATGTGGTGCTGGGGATTGAACCCTGGTCCCTGTGTTTGCCTAAGCAAGCACTTAGTCTGCTTAGCTATCTCGCTAGCCCTCTTGAACTTACTTCTGGAAAGTATGCTCATGAAGTTCTGTAGTGAGAAAAAAACCTAAAATATATGTGTATATTACATATATAATACATATTATATATATATATATAGTTCCTTATATATATTTTGTTTTCTTATATTTTGTTCTTGTGCTGTAAGTTTTAGCATGTTGAATAAAAGGCATTTTGTACTCTGGCACATAGGCCCTCTTAGCTCCTGTGAGAAGAGATATTTGAGCTCCATTTTCTGTGCCCGCTTCTCCCCTCCCCCCTGTTGATTATTATTGTTCTGCTAGTTATAACTATAAATCACTTGCAGATCGAAGTTAGAAAAGAGACCATTTGCCATTCCATTAGGACAGTTTAAAGGAATCACTTGTTTAAATTTACTAGCTTCTTGAAGCTAGTAAAGATGTTTATGGCTTCCAGCATTCCCTCTCAATATATTTCAACACTACAAGACAGTGAATAACATATGTTCAGCTATTGCAGATTATGGGAAAAACTAGCTCTAAGAAAAGATATTCGAGAACTCAGCCTAAGCTGAAAATCACTTGTCATAGTAAACAACAGTCATGATCTGCTAGTGGCCAGGTGTTTTTGTGTGTCTGTTCCTTTTGCTAACAGCCAGCAGTGATAAGCTTTCTTGTCCATAGATCTGGTGTCGAGTATTAATCAGCAGCAGACTGGAAAGTTTTATTGGCTAGCAGTTGTAGTGGAAGAAACTCCAGTCTTTTATCTGTAGACTTCTGGCCATACAACTGTATATAATATGGTCTCATGGTGCTCCTAAGAAGAGAAACAATTGGGCTGAGGAGATAGCTTAGCGGTCTAAGCGCCTGCCTGGCAAGTGCAAGGACCCAGGTTCAAGCCCCCACCCCATCCCTTGTACTGCATGCTGTGCAGGCCCAGTGCCATGCCGGCCACTGAAACTGGGTATGGTTGTGCATGCCTGTAATCCGAGCACTGGGGAAACTGAGACAGGAGGATCACTGTGAGTCCAAGCAGTATAGCAGGACCTTGTACCAAATAAATAAATAAATAAATGATTAAAAATATAAAAATTAAAAAGAGAATCAGTTCTGTTCTTGCTTTTTGTTCGTTTGATTGATTGATTGATTGATTGATTGATTGATTTTTGGTCCTGGGGCTTGAACTTAGGACCTTGAGCTTGCCAAGCAGACACTTATGCCACTGAGCTATCGCCCCAGCCCCAGTTTTTGTTTTAGAAGTACTTCAAAATGTGAAAATAATGATCTTTGATGTTAAGGATTCTGTGTTATCTTAGGTAAAGTGATGTACACCAGGAAAAAATGTACATGTTATATGTGATGTAGCATTCTTGCTTTTCACATTTTAAATGGTTTGTCTTTTTCATTATTTTTTGGTTTCCATTTTTTGAGTCTCACCGTGCAGTTCAGCCTAGCCTTAACTTACTACATATCCTACCCTGATCTAGAACTCTTTCTGCCTCAGCTGTATGAGTGTTTGGATTGCAGGTGTGACCACCACGCCTGGCTGTTGACTGGTTAGACAACAAAGCCTGTGAGGGGCCAGGGAGATAGCTCAGTAAAATAAGCGCTTGCCTGGCAAGTACATGGGCAACAAAGCCTATGAAATGACCATACAATTGAAAACCTTTAATACACAAAAATTTAAAAGGTAATTGGGGGCTGGTGAGATGGCTCAGTGGTCTAAAGCACCTACTTGGAACAAGCTTAGCAAAGCACATGGACCTCGGTTCAATCCTCCAGCACCACATGCCAGCCAGCCCCGCCCCCTGGTGGGCTGAGCTGGACACACACACAGAAAAATAATAAATAAAACAAAGTTCCACTAAAAAAAAATAAAAATAAAAAAAAATAAACTAGTCCTTTTCTTACTGTGTAGTCTAAGCTGCCCTGGAGTTTAAGGAGCTTCCTGGTTCAGCTTCCCAAGTGTTGGGATTTCACCACCAAGCTTGACTTCTGTCTACACATTTCATGTTAAATACAATCATCCTGTATGTGTGTGTTTGGGTTCTTTGATCTTTTTAAGACAGGGTCTTTCTCTATAGTTCAGGCTACTGTTTAACTCATGGGGTAGCATATGTTAGCCTCAAACTCACTTGATCCTTCTATTTTAACCTGCAGAGTGCTAGGATTACAGGTGTGTGCCACCACACCCAGCTGGGTTCTTTGATTTAGCATGTTGTTTTCAAGCTACCTCCATGAACGTCAATTATTAAATTTTATAGCCAAGTAACTTTTTTCTCTCTCTATGGAGAATTGGATCTAGACCCCTTACTTTGAAAGTGGGGGTTGAGATAACTCAGCAGTCTAAAGTGCCTGCTTAGGCAAACTTCAGCAGGTGCAGGGGACTGCAGTTTGATGCCTAACACCACATGCCATGCCAGCCCCACCCTCAGGGTGGGCTGAGCTAGCAAAAATAATAATAAATAAATAATATAAATAAATAATGAATTTTTAAAACCCAGGATCTTAAAAAAAACTAAAAAACAGTATCCTGAGAAGTTGTGCAAGCTGAGCTGGTATTTGATCTTCCTGCCTAAACCTTCAAAATAGCTGGGATAACAGATATGTACCAGCATGGCTCACTACTGTTTTTTGAATATTTTCTTTCTTAATTTTTAATATTTATTTGTTTATTTGGTACAGGGTTTTGCTATGCAGCTCAGACTCTTAGTGATCCTCCTGCCTCAGCTTCCCCAGCACTGGGATTACAGGCATGCACCACCACACCCGGTTTTGGTGGCCAGCACAGTTTACCCAGGCCTTTGAGTCCATCATGACGTGTGGTACTAGGGATAGAACCCATGTCCATGCCAAGCAGGCATTTAGACCACTGAGCTGTCTCCCCAGCCCTTGAATATTTTCTTTTGCCAGCTTTTTTTGTTTTTGAGACTTGGTCTTGCTATATAGTCCAGGCTGACTTTGAATTCCCAGCCATCCTCCTCCTGCCTTAGCCTTCTAAATGTTGGGCATGCTGGGAATACAGGTGTGTGCTGGGCAAAGTTTTCCAGATTTAGGGAAAACCATTTGGAGGGCCAGGGAGATAGCTCAGTAGAATAAGTTCCTTCCTGGCAAGCACAGGATCTTGTGTTCAATCCCTGCTACAAAAA
>NW_004524786.1:2154433-2177183 GCF_000260255.1 Octodon degus | reverse complement strand
TATCAATTTTTGTAGAAAGCTGAAATTTGTGAATACTTACAGAAGTTTTAAATAATTTTTTCCTGATTATAAAAATCATGTGTATATCGAAAGCTCAGAAAAGTTAACAGGCGCAGAGAGGAAAGAAAAGCTGCTGGTGGTTCTTCTCCCAGAGCAAGTGCCGCTGCTCACATTTGATCTGTCCAGCCAACAGCTTGTGCAGCTGCCCCGTATGATCGCCTTTGGAGTGCATGCTTAGTGTGCATGTACAGGTGGGAATGCAGAGGTGCATGTGCAGTGTGAACTGACGTCTGTTAACCCCCCACCTCCCAGAGTGCTGTAACCCTTGCCTGCAGGTCAACAGGAGGCGCTTCCTGTTAGCCCTGAATGCCCGCCTACCAGTTGCAGCAGACACTAAGAGTCCTTGTAGGAGTGACTTGTTGAAATAAGCCCCATTGGTTCTTATTAACACCCTGGAAGAGTTATGTAAATCAGCTCTTGTTCATAGGAATACTCCAGTATTCGAAATGTAATAACTGCCAGGTTGCTTGTGCCAAGTGACAGCAAAGTGGGGTGTTGAGAGACTCCTGGGCACTTGCTGCTAGCACCTAACGTCAAATCAAGTGGCCTTGGTAAGAGAAGAATTCGGGAAAAGTCTCCAAGCAGATTGTGGTCACGATTGTGGTGTCAACGCATGCCTGTCCTCTCCTCTGGAGAAGACAACTGCTAATCTGGTCAGAACTGTTAAAGAGACAGGCAAGGTGCACATAGTAGAATTTTCTCATCCTGTCCATCTTTTGCTTTAGGATGGAAGGAACATTTATCCTGGGGCCTGAGAGATGGCTCAGTAGAATAAGCGCTTCCCTGGCAAGCACAAGGGCCTGAGTTCAATCCCCTGTTCCACCAAAAAAAAAAAAGGAAAGTTGGGGTAGGTGGCTAGTAGGAATACAGGATGATGGGCTCTCCGTCTTCCTTGGTTGGTGGTAAGCAGACCCTTGGCTCTGAGAAAGTGGCAGTGAAGGAGCACCCAGGATAACTTCTCTGGGCAGTGACACAGCTGCTTGTTATTGGGTGTGGAAATACAGTGCTGACTTGGTTCCTTGTCCTCAGCGGGAGGAGACCCAGGAGGGGCAGGAGAAGGTGGCATCATTTTGAACACGTTTTATTCTTGACATGTAACAGACTCCTGTCCAGAGAACTGTGTTTCCCTTTCCATGGTGCAAACTGTGTTTCAGGAGCCCCTACGGTGTTCTGTGTGGGCCATTTGTAAAGGTGTTGTTCCACCTGAACAAAGACCTTACCTGCAGTGCTTGGTGGGAAAGAATTGCTTTGGAAGCTAAAGAGCCCCTGGGGTAACTGCTCACATGCAAAGGAGGTGCACTGTTGATTTTACAAGTCTGTGGTTAGAATTCTTCATCTTGGCAGGGAAGAGTCCAAGGCAGATAGGTCAAGAGATGTTACTGAGGGTATTAGATAGCTGGGAGTGGGCAGAATGGAATTTCTGTGGGAAGCCTCCCGCTGCTGAGAAGCTGGGAGCACTGCTAGGTCTGAAGGAGGCGAGGAGGTGGTGTGGGAGCCTCAGGAGGGCTGTGAGCAGGGGCTTCCAGCCGAGGGGCCACCTGTGCCAGGCACAGCCGGCTGGAGCAGCGTGGGACAAGCGTGGTCAGACGTTCCCTTGCCAGGTTCCTTTCCTCCACACTGTCCTGTCGGTGGAGGTCAGGCCCTTGGGTGCAGGGCAGGACCCCAGATGGTGGGAAACTGGTCTGGGATGGAAGGGAGGGCAGACAGAGCCACACCTTGGGACGAGTTTGTTGTCTTTCTTTCATCATCAGATCTCTTCATCTCCTAAAATAACAAAGTAAACCATAAAACACGTGAGCTAAATTCTGTCCTTTCATATAACATTTATGTTATTTTCATATAAATAGAGTTACCTGACTCTTATCAGAGTAAATACTCAAAAATCTGAACCGTTCTCAGAATTGGAAAATCATTGAAAAACTTTCTGTTAGGGCATTTTGTTCTCAGCTAAAATTAACTTTTTTTTTTTTTTCCAAAAAAATCATGCATGTTAACTGCACAAGTGATTTATCCTAAACTATAAAACTGGTAAAGTGCTTTTGTTGTTGTTAAGATGCCAAAAGAAAAGTGAAACTTAAAAAAAAAATCCTTGTATCTAGGTAAAGTGAGATGAATTTGCAAGATTTCACTTAGTCAATCTAGAAATGCAGAGATTTTTAGCTTGTCAAAGAGAGCCTGAGGGCCGGGGAGATGGTTCGGTAGAATAAGCGCTTCCCTGGTAAGCCCAATGGTCTGAGTTCAATCCCCAGTTCCACACACACAAAAAAAAGCCTGGTTTAATCCATGACTTTAATGAGCATGTGCTTTGAAAGATGGAAAGATAAAGTACTTACCTTTCTACAGAAATGTGTGGTCAAACAGTGAAAAGAGGCCCATACTGAGCCATGGTATAACAACAATTGATAGGTACATTAATAAAACTCAGCTGTGGGAGTTTTAAAAAGTGAGAGAAGTGGTTTAGTCTGTCTTGCCAGAGATTCTTTTAGACTGCTCACAAATATGTATCAGAGTCTACAGTTTGGCATCGGAAGTGATGAAAAGAGCAAAGTACTGTGACTCCAGGCAGCGGGGTCCGGGAGGAGGCTTCCACTGCTGCGTAGGTCTGTCGGCGGCGCCTTTGTGTCGCTTTGAGGGTGGGTGAATTGGGAACCGCTGGCACGTGTGCATTCTGTCGGGCCTGCCTGCACCTTGAGCCTCCCCCGAGGCTGTGGCTGTGCGTCTGGGGGCTGGCCTGCTTCCTGTGTCTTTGTCTTGAGACTTCTTTCATCTGGAGTACTTGCTGCTCCCTGACCCCTTTGTACCTCTTTCCTCCTGGTCCCATGTTAAGTGACTTCATGAAGCCTTCCTCCAGGCAAGACCTAATGGTTTTATCCCTGGCACTAGAATTGTTCCTGTTCAGGCCCAGGCCCGTCACTTCCCAGCACCCTTTGAACGGGCGTAAAGGTTCCGGGACTGTCTTCCTCGCCGGAAGGTAACGCAGTGAGAGCAGGGTTCCTGTCTGTGGCGCCTGTGTCCTCCACACCACCGTGATGTTCCGTAGAGAACTGCGAGAGGAAGGAAACAGAACAGCTCTCAGGCCCTTACCCTCATCAGCACTGGGTGCTTCACTTTCTGAGTCTCCATTAAGTCCTGTAGGACAGGAGCATGCACTTTGGGTGTGCTGATCGCTGGGCCTTCAGTGACGCTCATCGGAGAAGTGGAGAGGCGTGCTTGCTGCCACACGGCTGCACCTGCGCTCTGGCTCTCTGTCATTCCAAGCATACGTTGCTCTGAGGTATGCCTTTTTGTGATTGTCCTAAGAGAAAACTGGTAAAGGGGATGTCTCTAATCCGGGGGGCCTGAAAGCCCGAGCATGCTGAGAATGTTGATGCTGGCAAGGGAACAGGAGGGGGAACGCTAAACTTGTTTTAGGGAATCCAACCATGAGATTATCCCCATCTTATGAGGAGGTAGATGACCTCTAAATGAATCCCTGAAGAAGTTAGCTAGGTCTAGAAATCAGTGATTAAATAAATAAGCAAAGGAAAGAGAGTTGATAAGTTGTATAAATTCCAAAAACTCCACGTGATTATGTAAATAAGCCCTGTAGGGAAGGAAAGTAGACGCCCCCTTAAATGGGAGTTGTACACTGTGACTTTCTTCCCAAGAGGGTAGCGTAGAAAGGGGAAGGAGACAGCCTGCAACAGTAAGCAAAAGGCGCTGCGTCAACTGCAGCCTCTGCACAGAAAGGACGCAGTCAGCAGAATACAGCGACAACCCAAGGAGGGAGAGAAGACATTTGTGAACCAACCAACATCTGAGGAGGGGTTAAGGTCCAAAGAGTTTGGGCAGATAACCGCTTAAATGCCTGTCTAACAAGCACAAGGTCCTGAGTTCAATTCCCTGTAACCCCCTACCCCCCAAAAAAGGCTGAGTCCAAAGTATGTAAGGAACTAGAGCCAGCAAGATAGCTTGGTGGACTAAGCGCTTGGTAAGGCAGATGCAGGGACCGGGATCGATTCCTGGCCCAAATGCCCTGCCAGCCTCACCCCCGGACACTGAGCTGGCAACAGAGTCCAGGTGTTACCTGACGCACACCTGTAATCCCAGTGCTGGGAGGCTGAAAACAGGATCTCTACAATTCCTAGCTGTGTAGTGAGACCCTGTATTAAAAAAAAGAAAGAAAAAAAAAGTAAGACACAAACTCAGCTGCAAGAAAACATAACCCAGTTAAGAAATGGGAAGGGACTCAAACAGACATTCCTAGAAAGAAGATGTACAGATGATGGACATATGTATGAAAGCAATGTTCAGTGTCACTTATTGTTGGAAAGATACAAATGAAAACCACAATGAGCTATTTTTTCACATGTGTTAGAATTGCTATTAGCTAAAAGGTAGAACAACAACCACAGAGAAAGATATGGTGCAAAGCAAAGGAACCCTTCATGTTTGTGGTGGGAATGTAAATTAGAGTGGCCGTTGTGGAAAACAGTATGGCAGCCCCTCCAGAAATTAAAGCAGAGCTGCCAGTGATGCAGCAATCCAGTACTGGGTATGTAGCAAAAGAAATCTATTCAGTCCCTGCCGGAAACATCTGCATCCCCACATTCATTTCCTTATTCCTGACAACTAAGGAAAGCACTCTTTACATCCATGGTTGGATGGATGCATGCATGAATGCATGGAGGGAGGGAGGGATGATGGAGAGAGCAAGCACAGGCCAAGCATAGCGGCGTGTGCCTATGATCCAGGCTGTTGAGGAGGCTGAGGCAGAAGGACCCAAGTTCATGGCCAGCCTGGGCAGGTAGTGAGACCTGGTCTCAGGATAAAATAAACTATGTGTGCTGGTGCATGCTTATAACCCCAGCATCCTATGAGGAGACAGTGAGGGCGAGTTGTACTCCTGCTGGGCAAGCTTGCAGCTTAGTGAGAACTTGTTTCAAAAATAAAAATTACGAAGGACTTGGGATATAGCTCAGTGAGAAGACTCTGGGTGCAATACCCAGTGCCACCAAAAATAGAATAAAAATAAAATAAAACTTTAAAAGACCCAGTTTCAGGGGTAACTACCTGCTCCAGCCCCCCTCCTCTCCCTCTCTTGGACAACAGCTTTCTTTCTCTCAATAAATATATTCTGCTCATAACCTCCATTTGTTCCTAAAATTCATTCTTCAGTTTTAGAGAACACGAACTCATGCAGGTCAGGTCGGCAGATCGTTTTTCCCTATGTCACTTGGAGGTACCCTATATGGTTTAGAGGTCACCCACCCGAGATCAGTTTTTCTCCCTGTATCATTTTGGAGGTTTCCACCGAGATCATTGGACGGAGGTATGAGTTTGCTTTTCTTTCATAAATTCTGGATTGGGACTTGCTTAGATAACAAATTTTTATGCTTCAAATGTTAATGTCTTTGCCCATTGCTCATAATTAATTGTTTCTACTTTGTCTCATAATACTGTTAAAATTGTTTATAATTGCTTATGCTTTGTCTTTATGTAGTTTTGTTAAAATGTTGGTCAAAATACTGTTGGTAAATCTAAGTTAAAATATGAAAATGTATTACAAGTTTATATTTCTTTAATGGGACATTTTATGACTATTTTGCCCCAAGTGAGTCACTAGCCCAACCCCCTATAGGAAAAGACCCTGTCCCATATTCATGCCCGCTTGCTACGTGACTCGCTTTCTCATTTGATACTGGATTTAATCAGTTTTACCTGAGCAATGGTGCTTGTAATCCCATTGGTTGGCCATAGTTTTGTCCTACCTCCTGCCCACCTAAGCGAGTTCCCATTCTTTCCACCTTAGCCCCACATGGTTTTACACTATAAAAGTCCCTGGAAAAGACAGCTTCCCGGGAAACTACCCGCTCGGGCCCTCCTCCTGTCCCTCTCTTGGACAGGAGCTTTCTTTCCCTCAATAAATATATTCTGCTCATAAAAAAACAACAACCCAGTTTCAGTGGTAGAGTGCTTTGCTTGCCTAGCATATGCAAGGCCATGGATTCAAATCCCAGTATCTCCAAAAAGAAGAACAAAGTGGCTCATGTGTACAGGAGAACAGTATTAAGCCTTTTAAAAGACAGTCTGTCCCTTGCAGCAACATGGGAAACCCTAGAAAACATTGTGATAAATAAGGCGCAGAAATAAAACGCTGCATGATCTTATATGCAGAGTCTACAAAGTTGAATTGATGAAAGTAGAGAGTAGAATAGTGGCTGCCAGGGACGGGGAGCTGTGACAAGGGGGAGAGTGGGGACAAGTTTCAGTAAGAATGAGTGAGTTTGGGGGAGCTATAGTACCACGTGGCAACTAAAACTGCTAATAACACGTGCTTGAAGATTGCTGGATCTTAAATATTGTACTACACACCAAAAAACTAAGGTGATAGATACAACAATATTTTAATCATCTCAAAATATATGCTTGTCAAACATCATGTTCTCATTATAGATGTACAATTTTTGTTTTTTTTTTTATTTATTGTGTGTGTGTGTGTGTGTGTGTGTGTGTATGGCCAGCTCAGCCCCCCAGGGGGCGAGGCTGGCTGGCATGTGGTGCTGGGGGATCGAACCGTGGTCCCTGTGCTTTAGCCAAGCTTGTTCCAAGTAGGTGCTTTAGACCACTGAGCCATCTCGCCAGCCCATAGATGTACAATTTTTGTCCTTTATGCCTTAATACAACTGGCAGAATAGGGGCCAGGGAGATGGCTCAGTAGAATAAGTGCTTGCCTGGCAAGTGCAAGGGCCTGAAATCAATCCCCAATTCCACCAAAAAAGGAAAAAAAAAAAAAAAAAAGGCAGAAGATAAATACAATGAAACATTATCAGCTGTGATGCCTGCACACTGCTAAGAGCTTGAGCTCCAGGCTCTCTCCTTGTATTCTCAATGAAGAGGAGCTGGGGGGGGGGGTGCACACCTGTCATCCAGGCCCCTGGGAGGCTGAGGCAGGAGGATAGCTGAGGTTGACACCAGCCTGAGCTATGTAGTGAGCTCACGGCCAGCCTGAGCTGCATAGCAAAACTCTGTCGCAGAAAAGTAAAATAAAATATACAAATGTAAATAGAAAGGCATATGTATTTCAAATATCTAATATTTGTGTCCTCTTTTATTTAGGAAGAACATAATAGTGGAAACCAGGTGTGGGTTTATAGAAATCCTTTATATAGTTTTTGCAAACTTAAAAAATATTACTGAAAAATTAAGTTTATTTTAAAAAAAGGAACATAGCAAAGAAACATCAGTGGTGTCATTTTCCTCTTGCTGCGGGCCTGAAGCAAGTGCAGTGGCCCGTGGTGGGCGGCCGTAGGAGAAGCCTGCGGTGCCGGCAGAATGGGCGCTTAGAGCCCCTCGCCATCCTACTGTGGAATTTCCTGCCTGCGTGACTTGCTCGGCGTCTGCCCAGCAGCAGTCCCTCGAGTGGCGTTTGCTGTCCTAGTTAATCAGAGGCTGGGAGAAATGACTGCGCCGCTCGTCCCCTCCCACGAAGTGTCACTGGGCGGCGGGAATGTGGGTCATATTGCATCACCGCGGAGAGGAGAGCAGCGGGCAGGAAGGTATGCAGGAAGCCGCCAGCTCGCTCCTGGCGCCAGGAGTCGGCGGAGGGGCCGAGGTGTGAGATCCGCCAGCCAGCGAGCGAGGCGGGTCGTGTTGGGGCTGCCGCACAGGGCCAGGCCCTAATCGCGCCGAGAAGGCCTCCGTCAGCCTCAGCCAGACGGCTTGCCCTGGCCCCGCCTCATTTGCGCCGCCCAGCTTCAGAGTGCTTTCCCTCCTGCTTGCTGTCGGCACATTCCTGTTATCCCAGTAATTTGGTCAGGTGATGTTTGAATTGTAGAAACTTCCACGTGCACGCGAAAATCTGTAGTTTGGTCATCGCATAAGTCTACATTTTGGGAATTGTATCATATGCTAAATGACATTGGTTAACAAATGGAAATCACACAATAAGTTTTCTGTTTTTGCGTTATGTTTAAAATATGTTGTTCTGTGGCTATTTTTAATGGCAGAACATTATAGACCTTAGATATGCGAAGCCTTTCAGGACATACTTTTAGATGTTATATACTGCGTGCTACCTGCTCCTTAGTAAGACATGCAGGTATTGCCTGCCAAAATATCGGTGTCACTGACCTTGGCTCGAACTGGAAGCATCCTGACAGCAAAACTTACCCTCCTTCCACTCTTTCCTTACCTAGATCAAGAGTATCAGCGTTAGCTGTGCATGGTGGGACATACCTGTAATCCCAGCCCAGGGGAGGCTGAGGCAGGATTGCTGTGAGCTTAAGGCCAGCCCGGGCTACATAGCAGGACCTTGTCCCAAAAAATAGAAAGGGACATAATCAGTGTTTTGTTGTAGGCATGGGGTGCTGCTAGGGCCGGCACCCTGGGAGGCTGGTGCAAGCAAATCGCAAAGTCAAGCCCAGCCTCGGCAATTTAGCATCTTTTCTCAAAGTATAAAAAAGGGGTGGGCGTGCCTAGGATGTAGCTCAATATGAAGGCCCTGGGTTCAACGTCCAGTCATTACGATTTGTGTCTAGGTGTCCCCACAAAGCCTCCTGTACTCTGGGATGGGCCTCCAGGGTTTCTGCCTAACTCCTGATCCAGCTGCTGGGATTATGGGTGTGAGCCGTGCAGCGGCCTGGGGTGGAGCGCCTGGGGGCAGTATGAGGAAGAAGGAAGCTTGCTCTCTTCTCCTGCCGCCTGCCACCGCTGCTCTTCCCTTTTTGCTCTTGCTGCTTTGCTGTTTGCCACCACCACGGACTGCTGCCCTCTGCCATGCGCCACTCTGCTTTGGAGCCAGCTGATTATGGACTGAAACCCACAAACTGTAAGCTAAATAAACTTCCTTCCTTAATTTTTTTTTAATCTTTATTTATTTGGTACAGCGTCCTGCTACACAGCTTGGACGCCTTGTGATCCTCCTGTCTCAGCCTCCCCAGCGCCGGGATTACAGGCGTGCTTCACCATGCCCAGCTTCGGTGGCATGGCTCACCCAGGGCAGGGCTGGCACAGCATGCAGTGTAGGGGTCCAACTCGGGGGATCCAACTCAGGTCCTTGCACTTGCCAGGCCAGTGATTAGACCACTGAGCTATCTCCCCAAACCTTTTTTGCCTTTTTGAGGTTGAGTCTCAGTGTGTACCTCAGACTGGCCTCAAATTTGAAGTAATCCCCCGGCCTCAGCCTCCTGAATGCTAGGATTACAGGTCTGTTACTTGATCCAGTCCCTCCTGTTACTTATCTAAGCACAGTATCAATCCCTGGAAGCTGGTACTGGCATAAAATCTTCATGTGGTTCTATCATTTTATTATGTAGGTAATTTTCATGTACTGTAAACACTGCCACAATTAAGATGTAGCAGTGTTCTACCCCTGAAGAATCCCCCTTTCTATACCTTGTTAACTCTCGATCCTACCACCTTGCAACCACTAAGCTATCACCCAACTTTGTAATTTTGTCATTTGGAGGAACGTTACATAACTATAATACTTTGAGGGGTTTTTTTAACCTTAGAACTATAGTTAAAATTTTTTTTCAAAGAATATTTACTACTTTTTAAATTTTTGCTTTTTTTAAAAAGTCTCGGGCCCAGGGAGGTAGCTCAGTAGAATAAGTGCCTGGCAAGTGCAGGATCCTGAGTTCAATCCCTGGTACTGGAAGGAAAAAGAAAAGAAAAGAAAAGAAGAAAAGAAAAGAAAAGAAAAGAAAAGAAAAGGAAAGAAAGAAAATAAAAAGAAAAAAGAAAAAGTCTCACTATGTAGTTCAGGCCAGTGTCAGACTCTCCTGCCTCAACTTCATAAGTGCTAGGATTACAGCTCTGTGGCCTCAGGCCCAACTAAAAGAATATTTATAATAAAAATGTAAAAACTGGGCTGGTGAGACAGCTCAGTGGCATAAGCGCCTAGCTGGCATGCTCAAGGTTCCTAAGTTTGATCCCCGGTACCACACACACATACACACACACACAGAAAAAAAATTAAAAACTGGAGACTGGGCGTGGTGGCATGCGCCTATAATCCCACCTCTTGGGAGGCTGTGAAGAGGCAGATCACTACAGTCTAATCTAGTAGTGAGACCCTGAACACTCTGTAGACCCTTCCCTAAAATACAATAAATAAATAAACAAATACTATTTATTTTAACAACTTGTTACCCAGAGTTTGACTCATTACCCCCAAATTTGACCAGATGTCTCTAGTGTGGGTTTAACGAACTCTTCATTGCTGTATTCGAGCAGCATCTAAAGGCGAATGTGCCAAGGTAGTAAATGGCTGATTGTATCTGTCATCTTATCGCCTACTGGTACAGGTTAGTGGAAAACTGCCCTGGGCAAAGTATGTCCCCCCAACAGAGGAGATGCTAGGATGCCCTGAGCAAAGAAGGCTGCCTGAGACCGTGGCGCACACTGTCATGGGAGGCTGAGGCAGGTCAAGAGCGCAAACCCACTGGGCCACTGAGGGACCTCGTGAATAAAAAATAAAAAAGAGCTGGCACATCGCTCAGTGCAAAGGCCCAGAATCAATCCCAGTATCCCAAAAATGTTCCAAATGTGGGCTGAGGAAATAGCTCAGTAGAATAAGCGCTTGCCTGGCATGTGCAGGTTCCTGAATTCAATCCCTGGTACTGCAAAAAAAAAAAAGTTACAAAGGTATATTTTATTTAGTTGTGCCAAATAAAATATGATCCCATTTATGTTTCATTTTGAAAGAACTTCAAAAAGAAATTGTTGGAAGATGATATTTAAATAAGCGGTGATTAAAATATTTACCTTAATTGGCAACCATGCAGATTGTGTCGCAGAGCTGCTGTCTGGGGCAGTGCGGTGTTGCCACATCAAGTTGAGTGTCTGCGGTACGTCAATGACAGTCTTCCGGGGCTTCAGCGGAGATGGCGTTCTGTGCTTAGGTGAGGCTCGGAACAAGAAACAAGTCGGCCTCCAGAGTCGGTTGTTGTCTGCTAACGTGCAGAAGCTGTTCTAGGATCCGCAGGCGGGCACTCTAGTGTCTGCGGCAGCAAGGCCGCACAGCCCACGGATGGGACTGCAGCTGGCCACAGGTGCCACCCACAGAGAGCTCCTCACCTGGCCGAGAGTTCTTGTCCCTGAAGGTGGGGCACAACGGACTGACTGGTGGAGAATCTCCTCACGGGCCAGTGGTCATTAGCTGTGGCTTCTAACCCTTCAGAAGGCCTTCCTCTTGGCTAGGACACTGCTCATTATAATTAAAGTCACCCTGTAGTGCCAGTCTCTGTCACCGGCGTTTTCTTTTTTTTTTTTTTTTTTCTCTAAATGCCCTAAGGGGTGGTTTGGCTGGCTGGAGTGTTGTGGGGATCGAACTACAGCAACCTGAGGCTGACAGCTTTGTGGAAGCAGCCACTTAAACAACTGAGCTAAGGCCAGGCCCCCAACCGGCGTTTTCTTAGAGCAGCAGAGTGTTTACACCAGGAATGGAGAAGGGAGAGGATCCCTTTACGGACCTGGGTTTGCCCGTGCCAGGGCTTACCGCTGGATGTCCCCAGCCTAAGGCCCTCAGAGGCAGGTGACTGGGTTATGGGCAGTGCCTGGCTCTTGTTCAGGTGGGCTCGAGTGGAAGAGGGCCAGCCCGGCCTGCAAGGGCTCCTCCCCTTCTGTCCCCCACCCCTGCTTCCTGTGCGCCCTGCGCCGTGCAACCTTGCTCTGCGGGACCCTGCACGTCCGCCTTACGTCACTGGCATTGGGTGTTTTGTCTTGTCGTGAGCGAACTAGGGCAGCCTGTGAGTGTGCTGAGTGTCTGCTGGCCCTCACTGAGCGGCCGCGTGGAGGGCATCACCAAGGGGTGGGTCCAAGGTGGACAGTGTGGCACAGCCCTTCCTTGCAGGTAAGCCAGTTGGAGTGGTCGATTTATTTAGGAAGCCTGTTGCAAGGCCTTCCAAGATACATGGAAGCATATGATTGAAGGGGAATGGAGGTTTGCTCAGTGGCACAGTGCCTGCCTGGCACCTGTGAGGTCCTGAATTCAATTCCTAATACCCCCAAAATATCTGTCTGTCTGTCTGTCTGTCTGTCTGTCTATAATCTCCATGGACATATGTATATCATTTAAGGAGTATGTATCATGACAAGAATATATGTCAGTGCTGTGCTGGCCCAACCCCTGTGGCACACTGAGAGGGCAATTGAGACTGCGTGTGGTGGCATGCGCCTATAATCCCAGCTCTTTAGAGGCTGTAAACAGGCGGATCACTATGAGTCTGATCTAGTAGTGAGACCCTGAACACCCTGTAGACCCTTCCCTAAAATACCCCCCCAAAAAAAAAATATATATACATATATATATGTCACCTAGTTTGTATGTTTGTGAAGAAAAATGTGAAACTTAGGGCTGGTGAGATGGCTCAGTGGTCTAAAGCACCTACTTAGAACAAGCTAAGCTAAGCAAAGCACAGGAACCGCGGTTCAATCCCCCAGCACCACATGCCAGCCAGCCCCGCCCCCTGGTGGGCTGAGCTGGCCCCCCCCACACACACACACAAAATAAATAAATAAATAAATGTTTAAGAAAAAAGAAAAATGTGAAACTCTATGGAATATATAGTTGTAAGATCCCACCCCTAGCCAGATGTGGTGGCACGTGCCTGTAATCCCAGTATTTGGAAGGCTGAGGCAGGAGCATCACTGGTGACAGTTCAAGACCAGCATGAGTGAAAAAGACTAAAACTAATAATAAATTTTAAAAATTAAAAAATAAAGATTCTGAGGATTATCAGAAAACGGTAATACGGTGTGGGGGAGGCCTAATGCTACCATTGCCCAGGAGTGAAATCTGGTGGTATGGCCTCCCGCAGCCCCAGGAGCCCTGCCCATCTGCCCAGGCAAGGAGATGAGAGACTGAGGGTGCAGGTCACAGTGGCACCAGGGGCTCCTCACCCTCAGGACTCTGTTGTGCAGCTGCCTGTGACTGCAGAGACCCTTGGGAGATTCAGTACAGTCACGCAGGGAAAGAAAGAACGTAGACGAAGACCCGTGGTAGACCCATGGGTGGCCTCCTAGGAGAGGCCCTAGGTCTTGTTGACAGAATGGTGAAATCTGTTACAGGTTTCCTTGCATGAGCGGAGGATGTAATATTTGAAAAAGAGCAGTAAAAAACTAAAGACCCTGCAAGCATTTGAGGGAGGGAGACTAGATGAGCTCCGGTCTGGTTTTGAAGTCACTGTAGCCCAGCAGTCCTCCTGCCGCAGCCTCTGGTGTTGCACTGCAGGTGTGGCCCCCCATGCTGGCCCTGCGAACATTAGTAGGATAGTCTCCCGCTGCCCCTGCCTTTACGTGGGTCATGGGCGAGGCCACGGGCACACCTGTTGCTGGTGGTGGGCCTTCATGTCGAGCCCCCGAGCATTCTCCAGAGGCCTCTGGAGCGCAGTGTAAGGTGTTGGGTGGTGGGGCTGCTGAGAGTGCTGGTGGCCTCTGTGTGAAATGCTTGCCAGCCCCTCACTTACGTGACCTCCCTGTCAGAGCATGACCTGGCTGCGGCGTCTGCTCTTGAGTTGTGTGACACAGTCGGAAGCAGAAGGTGGCCAGTGCTGCCTGGGAACCCTGGACGAGCAGTCCCTCTGTTTCTGCCTCTGCCGACACCTAGCCTGACCTCTGGCAGGGACACTCGGCCATGGAGACTTCCTCCTTGGCCTTCCTTCCAGCCTCGTCCTCAGCACAGTGGGAGAGTGCAGGCGAGCAGCCAAGCAGCTCTACGCTCTCCATTGTGGGTGTCCAGCAAGGAGGCACACGCTTGAGTGGTGAGTGCGGCCCTGGAGTTAGGAGGAGGAAGTGCTCTGAGGACCGCAGGCCTGTGACCTGAGCCAGGGTTTGTTTTGGTTGTACTCACTGACTTTTTTTGTTTGCTTTTAGGGATGAAGCCCGGGCCTTGTGCAGGCCAGGCAGGCGGCCTCTGGCTGAGACTGAGTTGCAACCCCGGTCCTGAGCTGGGCTTCCAAGCCTGTCTATGAGTTAATTAGAAGGCAGAAAGGCTTGAAGTGACAGGAGCAGCAGCTGTAGGGGACAGGCAGGGGCTGCCGCGGTGCATGTGGTACAGAGAACCCTCCCTGTGCGGGGCCCAGGTGCGCGGCAGCAGTTTCTGTGTCACCCAGGGAGGACGAGGCGAAAGGATGCTCCTCTGGGGCTCGCGCTGGTGCTGGCAGCAGGGTGAGTGCCAGCGTGCCGGCTGCTATTGGCTCTATTACTGTCATGTACCTCTGTTGGCCGCCTCATCTTTTGACTTGACTAAGAGGGTACTTTGTTGTTGTTGTTTATGTATTTGGTACAGGGTCTCACTGCACAGCTCAGACTCATAGTGATCCTCCTGTTTTCAGCATCCCCAGTGCTGGGATTATAGGCATGCACCACCATGCCCAGACTTGGTCACTGGCTCAGTGTCCCCTGGGCTGGGGCCAGCGCAGCATGCAGCACCAGGGATCGACTCCTGGTCCCTGTGCTTACCAAAGCAGGCACTCAGTCTGCTGAGCTATCTTGTCAGCTCTTTAATCAGGGTTTTGCAAATGACAAATTCAAGGGGCCAGGGATATAACTCAGTGGCATAAGCTCCTGCCTAGCAATCACAAGATCCCAAGTTTGATTCCCAGTACTGCCAAAAAAAAAAAAAAAGTCAAAATTCAAGAACTGTTGACACTTTTGGGGGCCGGTCAAAAAGCTCAGTGGAGGGGCTGGTGAGATGGCTCAGTGGTCTAAAGCACCTACTTACAACAAGCTTAGCAAAGCACAGGGACCACAGTTCAATCCCCCTGTACCACATGCCAGCCAGCTCCGCCCCCTGGTGGGCTGAGCTGGCCACACACACACACACACACACACACACACATAAATAAATTAAAAAAAAAAAAAAAGCTCAGTGGATTAAAGCGCCCTGGGGTTCTACCCCTGGTGTTCTGTGCTGGCCCCACCCCAGGGGCTTGCTGAGATGGCGATTGAGACTGGACGTGGTGGCACGCACCTGTAATCCCTGTGTTTGGGAGGCTGTAAATAGGAGAATCACTACAAGTCCAATCTGTGTAGTGAAACCCTGTAGACCCTGTAGGCTCTGTACTAAATATATGTGAGATATCTATATCTGTATCTATCTATCTATATATATATATGAACTGTTGACACTTTCAATAAAGATTACTTATTTTGATCATAGTCACAGTGGGTAAAAGTAGAGGGAGCCCAGTTAACCTCAGGGGAGCCGGAGGGAGACAGGTGACAGGTTTGAACTGACCCAGCTGAGATGGCAAAGGAGCAAGGGATGCATGTGTCGTGGGGGGCGTCCCAGAGAGGTGTTGCTCAAAGCCTTCAGACTGGCCTTGGCGGACTGCAGGAGCCAGGCAGCTCCGGAACACTGCAGCAGCTGGATCCCCTAGGATGGGCTCGCACCATTGGTGTTCTCTAGGTGCTCCATGCATGCACAGCGGGTACAACGTCTAACAGATCCCTCAAGGGATCCCTAGTACATGAGAGCTCACGTGGAGCAGTTTTATTCTTAGATTTGCTTGAATGAGGAAAAGTCCGGCAGGGTGATTGCATAGCGCAGGCCCAAAGAGAGTGAGTCAGGTCCCACGGGACTCACGTTGACAGAGAACGTGTATGTAACCTGGTCTTCAATGTTGTGGCATGGTTTTCCTGCTGGGGAAGAGACTTAGAAAAGTAGTGCTAGAAGGGGCACTCCTGACTGCCTAAAGGGACAAGCATGGCAGGGAGCCAGGTGGGGACACAGAAGGCCATGCCCACTGACAGGAGGCAGCCTGCATCTGCCACACGGCCCCTACAGAGAGCCAGCCCATGGCCGAGTTTTCGTCTTTTCAGGAAGAACCAGGAATTGGGATTGTTATGTGAATCTTCCTAGTTTCTAAATACTCATATTTTTTTCCCCCAGGATCACCATGGAAAACAAAGCAAAATGAAGTGTTTTGGGCTTGTGGGCCTTGTGCTTATGGGGTTAGGGTGGAGAGAGCGCATATCCTGTGCATGAGTCCTCCGAAAGAGGGCCTCAGACGCTGACTCGCCTGGTGTTCCAGTGTTCTCAGCTTCTGGTCCTCTCGTGGGCAGTGGTGGGTTGGAGTTGGCCTTCAAGGTTGCAGTTTCTCCTCAGCTTTGGACAGAATTAGGTCAGAACCCTTGTGGCTCCCTGAAGGGTCCTCTTCTCTACTGCTCTTCCCTCTCCCCGGAAACTGAGAGTCTCCTCGCATACGTCTTAAGAAGGCTTAGGAAATAAAAAGAAAACTCCCATGGTCAGACTGATGTTGTGTTTCATAGGTCTTTTGCGTTTGTTATTTGCATGGGGGATTGAACCTAGGACCTTCTTCACTGAGCTCCACCTACAGCCCTGTTTTAGACTTTTCATTTTGAGACAAATGCCAAATTGCTGAGTTGACCTGCCTCAGCCTTCCAGAGATCTGGGACTTGAGGTATGTGTGATAATTTTGGCAGCATTTATAACAAAACTGATAAGCTTATACCTTACGGTGTAACAAGGCTCTTAGCAACTTAAAAAGATGGAACTGTCAGTCCTACAAAGTAAGCCTTTCCCAGTGAAAGTCAATACAGCGTTGCCTCTGTGACAGCGAGTATGGGCTCCTCTCTGGTTAAAGTGGGTGAGGGCATACTCTGGTTTCTCTTAAGATCCTATCTTGCTTTTTTAAAAAGTGAATGGGGACAGAGTCTGAATCCTAGACTGTCTGTAGTATTTTTTATTACTTGCTTTATTTTGTTTGTTGTTGGTACAAGGGATTGAACTCAGGATCTTGTGCTTGCCAGGCAGGCGCTTATTCCGCTAAACTATATCCCTGACCCTGTTTTTGTTTTTTTGACATAGGGCTTCACCGTGTAGCTTAGATGGGTCTTGAACTCACATGTAACCCAGGATGGCCTCAAATTCATGGTGACCCTCCTGCCTCAGCCTCCCAAGTTCTGAGTTGACAGGCCTCTGCTCCAATGCCTCACCTGCAGTGTCTTCTTTTATAACAAAATCTGGTGATGTCTATGTTTAAAAAAGATTAGGGCTGGTGAGATGGCTCGGTGGTCTAAAGCGCCTACTTAGAACAAGCTAAGCTAAGCAAAACACAGGGACCGCGGTTCAATCCCCCAGCACCACATGCCAGCCTGCCCCGCCCTCTGGTGGGCTGAGCTGGCCACACACAATATAAAAATAAAATAAAATAAAATAGGAATGTTAATTTTAAAAATAAATAAATAAAAAAGATTATTAGTATATACTTGCAATATATAATAATTACATGCATCATGGAAAGTACGTGTACATGCAGCCCGTAAGTTAGGGGCCTGGAGCCAGCTGCAGTGGTACATGCCTGTGATTCCAGCACTGGGAGGCTGAGGCTGGAGGGTTCCAAATCAGGACCCTGTCTCAAAATTTTAAAAATGGGGAGGGAGCTGGTGCTCAGTGCTGATAGGTTCCGGCCGAAGTACAGACTGCTAAACTGTCATGGTCCTGATCCAACATGGCTGAATCCCAGAACAACAGCTCCTCTTCCCAGTGCCCACTTCCTCCTCCTCCTGCCCCACTCCAGCCCTGGGTACAGCTTCCCTTTTCCTTTCTGCGCACACAAGGGACCCCCCCCCCCCAAATCTGCTCCTTGTGTGTTGCTGAACCTGCCCCTCAAGCTCCAGGCCCAGCAAAAGTGCTTGAAGGCTAGACCTCCCTGCATCATTTCAGAGGATCTGCCCATCTCCCGGTCATCGACCTCCGTGTCTTCAGAGTTGGCAAAGGCTTCCCCCTTCCTCGCCTTTATTTCTGCTTCTCTGTTGCGTTGCCTCCACTGCCGCTGATAAAACCCGACAAGTGCTAAGGCCCTGGGTTCAGCTGCCCGCGCTACCAAAGGAAATGAAAAGAGGTGCGTTTGCCCTGAGGGATGCCTCCAAGCCTCTGCTGAGGAGCCCTTGGGTCCCTTGGGATGGTGTGCACGGAGCCAGAGCACACCCAGGCCGCGTCCCTCTGTGCGCGGGCCCTGGGTGGCCTTGGCTCCAGCACATTCCTCTCTGCTGCCCACCGCCGCCCGTAGGGTGGGCCTTGTATCCCCGCACACAGGACTGGGCGCCTGGGGCTGGGACTGCACGCCGCTTGGAGAAGGTCACTGCAGTGTGGCTTTGCCCACAGCCTCCTCCAGCCTGGACTTCTCAGCGCATAGGCTAACAGTCCGGTAGGGCCTTATAATGTTATTTCTTTTCCTCTGCCTCTAACTCACCGTCATTTTTAGTAATCTTTAAATTGTCATGTTCTATTGATCTGACATGCTGCTGCCACAATGTCCTTTATTTATTTATTTTGGCACCCAGGATTGAACTCAGGACCCTGTGCTTGCCAGTCAGGTGTTTTATGCTGCTAAGCTATCTTCCTGGCCCTTGACCATCATTTTTTTAAAAACATTAAAAACTATACTTACTGAAAGCAGATGTGGTGGTACACACTTGTAATCCCAGCGCTCGGGAGGCTGAGGCAGGATCACGAGTTCAAGACCAGCCCTGACTACGTAGTGAGAGCAAGTCCAGCTTTATCTGTGCATTAGGACCCTGTCTCTGTCACGTGACCCCCAAATTACATGTACTGGGTCCTTGTTGTATAGTGGATATGGAATAAAAGGTATCAAGTATAAATAAATAAATAGTACTAAGAAAATTTTCCCAGCGTATCGTAAAGTATTTCTGTCTCTGTAAAATCAAGCTCAGCAGCAGCCCAGGTCTGGGTTCCAGCCCATTCCCAACTGTTTCTGTCCAGGTAATCTGCAGATTACGTCCCCTCGGTCTGTTTCCTCACAAGTACGGTGGAATCATAGCAGCTCTTGGAGCAAGGTTCCATGAAGATCAAACGAGAATGTGGCCGAGACTCCCACATACTTTCTGCCTAATGGGGATCCTGACCTGTCTTTTCAGTAGGGAAGCTACGGTCTACTTTTAGTAACTAACACTACCACTTTTCTCTAAGAATACGGTTTACTCTGATGCATATGTAAAGCACATTGACTGGCAAATGGGGACCTCCTTCAGAGCCAAGACGCAGAGGTTTCACATGGTTGCCAAAGCTGGTGACTTCCTGGGATACCTTGGAGAAACAAGTGAGTCCGGAAGGAGAGCTGGAAACCAATGGGCTGGGGTAACCCACCAAGTGAAGATCCTGCCTGCCACCCTTGTGGTTCACCTCCAGCCTGCAGGAAGGGATCCCGGTGGCCCCTCAGTCAGCGAAGCAAACGTTTAGCTCAGCTTGAGCGCCTGCAGTGACTTACTGTCATGGTGATGCGCAGCTTGGCTGGAGCGCCTTTGCATGTCTGTAAAGCTTAGGATGCAAAATAATGAACGTGGGCTGGAGACGGATGTGTGAACCAAGTTAGATTTTTAGAACAGTAAGGCAGAAAAAGACACTGAAATGGAAATGAGAGAAGTTTTTAAAGACTGGAGACAGGCAAATTGGAAATCTGGAGAAGAGAAGCATCTGGCTTTAAAGGTTTAATTTATTTATTTATTTGCGGTACTGGGGATTGAATTTAGGACCCTGCACTTGCCGGGCAAGCACTTACTCTCCTGAGTTATTTCCCCAGACCCTGTAAAGATTATAGGAATGATCTTAAGCATTGCTAAGTAGCATTTGGTGGGTGAATAAAACAAACTTTAAAAAGGGAGAGCGAGACGGGGATACAGTTTAGCAGCACAGCACAGAAGGGGGGTGAGGAGGGGGAGGATGTGATCCAGGAATAATTTAAAAGCCAATAAAGATAACGGAGTAAATTTACAAAACACGGTATGAAATTCCAGCCACAAACGTTCAGATATGTTTTATTAGTAGCATAGGTTCTCAAACCCTTTCTTGGTATGTGCAGATAAACGTCTGACAGAACAGCATTGTTACCGCCCACCCTGGTATGTGCGGGAGCGCAGCCCGCCTCACGCTGCTGGCCCCTCCACGGCGCCGGGCCCCTTCGCTCGTGGCTCTGCCATTGCCTGTATTTGCTGCTCTTTCTCTTCTGCTGTATATCAAGGCTGAAATCAGCTTAATTCCCTCCTCCGCTGTTAATCTTCAATCCTTTAACTCCTTAGCGCACTGTTCCTTCCCGTTTTTAAAACGAGTACCTACGTTTACCTAAAGTTCATGGACGCTTCCCCGCGCGCTGCCGATGGTGCGCGTGTGCGCAACTATGGTGGCAACCAGGTGCCTCGTTTGCTCGTGCTTCTTAGGGAGATGGATTATTTGAGGTTTTGTTTCCTGCTTCAAGTATTACAGAGTATGTCTGTAAACTGGTAAATAACAGAGGAGAGCATCCTCTGAAAATAGTACTCCTCGTCAGCTTGTGTGTGTCTTTAAAGGCTGATTCTGACAGGTTTCATAGATAGGGTCAGGCTTTCTAACTACTGTAGCTATTTTTAAAATTAAGACTCATAAGTGGCAAATTACACACGGTGGTTTTTAAGCCCCAGGAGGCTGACTGTATGTACATATTGAGTAGTCGTTTGTTCTTAGTTTATTGTAAATATAGCCAATTAAGTTCATTGTTTAAAAAACTGAATTGTATTTATTGTGGTAGAATCATTACAGCGCCTTGGAGTTTAACAGTTCCACATTTCAAAGCACACACCACTATTTTGGAAAATCTAGCAACTTAAGTAAAATCGTAGCTTGCTGACTTACTGTATCCACTGCCCTTAGCCCTTACCTTTTTTGTTTTCTTTAATCTGAACAGAATTGAAAAGAGCTTCTATACTCCCAGCCGATGAAGACCCCCTGATAAACTGACCAGGAATTTTGGCCTGCCCTCCAAAGATAAGGTAACAGTGTCACACAGCTGAGTAAATATATTTCTAATTATAATAGTTTGAATTTTACCAAAAGATCATTTTTAAGATAGCTGGATATTAATATGATGTTCCTAATAAAAAGCAGTGCATTTAAGGGTTATGATGCTATTAGATGCCCCCCAAACAGAAGCACTAAGAAGCACTGTCTCCCCCGAGAGACCATTGTTAACATCACAGCATTCCCCTCTCCCATGGACTGCCGTGTTTCCCTGGGATGTTGTCCCAAGGTATGCGCTGGGTTTTTCCTGGGCCATGTCCCCCAGCTCGTTTTCCTCTCTGCCCAAGTGATGTACACCCACCTGCCCAGGGCAAGCAAGCCTGTAAGCAGGACTGAAGGAGCCCTGAGATTCTTCAGGACTGAAGAACTTCCTGGCAGGAGTTCCCGGGATCTCCCTCTGCAGACTTGCCATCGTGCACTTGCTGTTTGGGGAGGAGAATGGCTAAGTCCCACAGAACAGGAATGAGGCTTTTGGGATTTTATGGCCAGGGAGATAGCTCAGCGGTGTAAGTGCCTGTCTGGCAAGCGCAAGGTCCTGAGTTTAATCCCCAGTACTGCACAATAAATGAATGAGTGAATGAATGATTTTGTTTTTTAAAAAAGGTGCTCCTATCCACTCCTGCAAGGAGTGAGGAGGCTTACAATTAAGATGTAACCTAAGATGAGTCACTGAAGAATAAAACCAAACAGAGCCCACACAGGAAAGACCGCAGGCATTTCAGCTGTGAAGCTGGTCAACTTGTACACTTAGGCAGCAAATGTGATGCTTCAGTCAGCTTTTAAACAACTGTCACAAAATGGAAGCGACATGCAGGCTCACAGGAATGACAGCATGCTCACCATCACCGCACCAAAGTCCACATTCCAGCAGGCCAGGGCAGCACCCCTCAGCCCAGTGACTCTAGAGGCTAAGGCGGGAGAGCACAAATTCCAGGCCAGACTGGGCAACTTAGTGAGACTCTGTTTCAAAATAAAATGTTAAAAAGGATAAGGATTTTCTTTTTTTTTTTTTTTTTTGCAGAACTGGGGATTGAACTCAGGCCCTTGCACTTGCCAGGCAAGTGCTTATTCTACTGAGCTATCTCCCCAGTGCCTAGCATGGAAATGTAAAAAAACGATGGGGATGTAGCCTAAGGCTAGAGTATTTGCCCAGCCTGTGCAATGTCCTGGGCTTGATCTCCTGTTCTCTGACGGTGTGGCAGGTATCTGAGAGCTATGAACCACCTTCAAAATAGGGCCTTGCATTTTTTTAGTCTAAAGCTGAAGGGCCAGCAGTGCCAAGGCATCCTCCAGTGAGCATCAGAGCCTCTCAGTAGTGGAATTCACTGGGGAAGCCCTCTAGGTGCAGGAGAGAGGGCCAGGCTTCCCTGAGCAGAGCTCAGCCACTGGCAGCGGTGGGGTCTGGGAAGGCAGGAGGGAAGGGACACCTGCAACAGAATGCCAGAGGGGCCGTTGAGTCCAGAAGTGCCGTGGGATTCTTTGGACACAGAAGGAGATGAACTGGGAGGTTTCCATGGCCCATGACTTTGGCTTAGGGTTTTTGCACACTGTACTAATGAAAGATTAATATGATAGAAGGCAGTAAGTGACGAGTAGCAGAGAAAGAAGAGAAACAAGTTCAGTACTCTGCGGACAAGGAGGGGAGCAAAGAGGGCCAGAGAAACTCAAGCCCATGGTGGCAGCTCTTCTCAGGGCCCGCTGACCATAGCAGACCCAGTGCCTACCTTTCAGGAAATCTTCACCCAGTTTAACTTACATGGTATGTGCTTTTCTGTACAGATAAATAAGTAAAGCAAAAAGGGGCTGGGGGTATAGCTCAGCAGCATAAGTGTCTGCCTGGCAAGTGTAAGATCCTGAGTTTGATCTCTGGTACCACCAAAAAAAAAAAAA
>NW_004524786.1:2139677-2153593 GCF_000260255.1 Octodon degus | reverse complement strand
TGGTGCTGGGGGATTGAACCGTGGTCCCTGTGCTTTGCTAAGCTTGTTCTAAGTAGGTGCTTTAGACCACTGAGCCATCTCACCAGCCCATACATATTGTTTTGAAATATATATGCACTATAGAATGGCACAGTTGAGCTGATTAGCATACCTCACACTACTTAATTACCCCACATACAAAATCACTCTTCCCTGATGAACGTATGTAAGATGTGCTGTGCTGCAGATTCTGATACCCATTATCAGCGAGATACCAGGTTGCATGATCGATTTCCTGCATCCCTCCTGTCTGAACTGTCCCACCCTTAGGGCCGAGCAGGAGCCCTCAGCCTGTGTGTGTGCCATTTGCGCTCTCCTTTCCTCCTCTGACAGACACTTAGGATGCTGGGCATTTGGGCAGACGGCCAGTCTGTGTAGTGCTGTGCGACTGTGAGGGGGCGGGGGGCTCTGCCCAATTTCATTTCCTTTTATATAGATAGATAGATAGATAGCTATAGATATAGATATAGATAGATATAGATATTTTAGGGGAGGGTCTACAGGGTGTTCAGGCTCTCACTACTAGATCAGACTGGTAGTGATCTGCCTGTTTACAGCCTCCCAAGAGCTGGGATTATAGGAATGCGCCACCACGCCCAGTCCCAATTGCTGTCTCAGGGCAGGGCCAGCAGGCAGGCCCGAGCCTCAACCCCAGCCTCTGCTGCTGCTGCTGCTGGTAGGCGCTTTAATCCATTGAGCTATTTGGCTGGCCCTTCATTTCCTTTGGATACTTACACATTAGTGGGATTGCTGGAGCGAGTGGAAATTCTCTTCTCTCTGATGACCTTCTGTTGTTTCCAGTGAAGGCCACATCATACTTACCTTTCATCAGAGATATGGATACACCAGAGATAGCAAACAGAAATAAATCCATTTTATGTTAGATGATGATTATTATTTAGAAAAAACAGGGGTAGGGGAGATGGCTCAGTGGAATAAGCGCTTCCCTGGCAAGGGCCTGAGTTCAATCCCCAGTTCCGCAAAAAAAAAGAAAAAAGAAAAAACAAGTCCAGATGAGAATTGGGAGGGCTGAGGAGAGGAGGGGCTGAAGCAGGGCTCAGAGAGTGAGGCTTGAGATTAAGGGCGAAGGCTGCAGCTCTGGTTCTCTGGGGTGGAGCAAGCTCCTGGGCAGAGGCCTGAACCCCAGGTCTGTGTAGGCTGTGAAAGCCACAGGCAGGAGGAGGCCGTACTGAGGGAAGAGCTGGGAAGTGAAAGCAGACAGGTAGGAAGGCAGGGCAGGAGCCTCCTGGGGCCAGACAGGCCTGGCCCCCTTCTCAGCATCTGAATGCTTCTCAGCATCTGAATGCAGGACTTTTGTGCTTTTTTCTTTTCTTTTTTTTTTTTTTTGCGGAACTGGGGATTGAACTCAGACCCTTGAGGTTGCCAGGGAAGCGCTTATTCCACTGAGCCATCTCCCTGGCCTTTGTGCCTTCTGTTTTAATAAGCTCACTGGGACTCCTGCAGTAGATGGCTTTAGGAAACAAGGTAAAAGGAGTACAACCAGTTAAAACTGCCTGTTACAGTAACCTAGGCAAAACATAATAATGACATTGCCAAAAATTTTAAGGAAATCGAAACCTGAACTTTAATGATCTTTTTATCTTATTTATTTATGTATTTATTTTTTATCCATTTAATATGGGGTCTACAGGGTTTCACTACACAGATCGGACTCATAGTGATCCTCCTGTTTTTCAGCCTCCCAAGTGCTGGGGTTACAGGTGCGCGCCACCATGCCCAGTCCCAGTACCATCTCAGCGTGCCCCAGGGGCGGGGCTGGCATGGCATGCCCGAGATTGAACCCCAGCCACTGCACTCTGCCTAAGCGGGTGCTTTTGTCCACTGTGCTATCAGGCTGGCCCCTTTTTATCTTTTAAATGCTAATCAATTATTTATTTATTTATTTATTTATTGCAACTGGGGATTGAACTCAGGCACTTGCGCTTGCCAGGCAAGCGCCTATTCTACTGAGCTATCTCCCTGGCCCTTATTTTTACTTGTTTATTTAGATAGTGGTGTAAACTCAGGACCTTGCTTCTTGCAATGCAGGCGCTTGTACCCCTGTGCTATCTCTGTGGTCCTAAATGCTAATCAACGTAAGAACAATCTAACTGGCCTATGGGACTTTGATATGTGCTGAGTTTGTTGCTCAGCCAAAGAACTGGTGGATTTCAGAGGAAAGTGAGGACTCTGAGGTAAGCTAAAGTGGCAAAGAGAAGGGTTGATGACACACTGACATGAAAGCCTGCTTTTTGGTTAGCACATGGTCCAGGAAAGGTAAAAGGTGTCCATAGTAGTCAGAAGATGGAAACCACCACCAGCTACCCCCAACTGATGACTTGATAAAATGTGGTGGTCAGCCCCACTGCCACCCTTGGGAATATGTCCAGGACCGAAGCAGATGTTTGAAATTGCCATGCTGGCCCATATACGTATGTCATGATTTTTCTTCTGTGTGTCACACCCACCTATGGTGTTTAATTATTAATCATCACATTAAGAGATTAACAACAAGGGGTCAGGGAGATGGCACAGTGGAATAAGTGCTTCCTAGGCAAGCACAAGGGCCTGAGTTCAATCCCTGGCTCTGCAAAAAAAAAAAAGAGATTAACAATAATAAAGCAACTACAGTCACACACTGCAATAAAACATGCAAATATGGTCTTTCTCAAAATACCTTACAGTTCTTTTCTCTTTTTTTTTTTTTTTTTTTTTTTTTGCAGAACCGGGGATTGAACTCAGACCCTTGCACTTGCCAGGGAAGCCCTTATTCTACTGAGCTGTCCCCGCCCCCAGTTCTTTTCTCATTTAAAAATATTTTTTTTTGAGACAGGGTCTCACTATGAAGTTAAAGCCAGCCTTGAACTCACTAACTCAAGTGCCCAGGCATCTTTCTGCCTCAGCCTCCCAAGTGCCTGTTTACAGGTGTGCCCCATCATGCTCGGTTTGCTGACTGTCCTTGGGATGGCGTGAGTTGATGGACTGCTTATGTGGTGAGATGAGCGAAGTAACTGGCACAGGCATTAGGACACAGTGCCCGACCGTGTGTGATGGGCCCTGGCATGCAGACTGCGCAGAGCCCTGAGGATCAGCCCAGCCGCCTGTGCGTGCTGAAGGAGTAGGCAGTGCACAGCGTGTGGCTCTGCTGGTCCGCCGGGCCTCACCTCCAGGCAGGCTGCAGCCCTGAGAGGCGAGAAGTGCACAGTTGAAAGTTTAGGCATCATTCCTAGAGATTTCCATTTCGTGTTTTCAGACCCAAGTTGACCTCCAGTAGCTAAGACTACGCAGAGTGGTACTGTGGATAAGAAGGTCTACTGTGTTCTTCAGGTATGAAAGGGAAGGAGATGCTGGAACATGATCCAGTGTGGAAGGCTGGGGGTTTAGCTCAGTAGTTCAGGGCCTGCCCGGCAAGCGTGAGTCCTGAGTTTGATTCCTAGTACCAAAGTCATCGTCGTCATCCTCTTTCTCCTCCTCCTCCTCCTCCTCCTCCTCCTCCTCATCTAGCATAGATAGACCTTGAAAACATTCCGACTAAAGGAAGCCAAACGTGAAAGGCCACATGGTGCTGCATGATTCCATATATATGAAATAACCCAACAGGCAAATGTGCAAGGACAGAAAGCAGGGGTGATTTCTTAGGGGAAGGACAGGGAGGATCAGAGAATGAGTGCTGCCCGTGAGTCAGGGCTTGGCACGGGCTGGAAGTGCTACTGGTTGTGTCACACTGTTGAGTGTACTGAAAGGATAAGAAAGCCTGGTGTGGTGGTGCATGCCTATAATCCCAGCAAACTGGGGGCTGAGGCTGCAGGATTGCCATGAGTTCAAGGCCAGCCTGGGTTACACAGTGAGACCCTGTCTCAAAAAAAAAAAAGTTCCCGCTTTCGTAAGCACTCTAACTCACTGGCTTGCTGTAATAACCTAGCGGCATAGATGCTGCCATGACCTTTCTCTTTTAAAGAAGTGGGGATGGACAGGGAAGTGTGGTAGGGCGCAGGGCTAGCTGGCAGCAGAGCTAGACTCTAGGTCCAGTTTCAGCTGTGACTCCTGGCCGTCACGTGGAAGGCCGCTGGTAAGGTCTGGCCACACACAGCTTTTTCAAGAGAAGTCAGTTTGGAGCTTTTTGTAAAATTTTCTAAATTGTGATGTTGACTTTTTATTTAGTATTCTGTAGTTGTTTAACACACACTTAAATGGTCTTACTGGGGGAGGAGGAAGGAGAAGCTCTTGCAGATTCCCAAGGAAATGTCAAAAAGGCAAATTACGGCCAGCATTATCCATTTGCTTTTGGGTTTACTGGGTGAACAGCACTTTCCTTACATAGGTGTCTGATCTGAGGCTTTTTCATTCTGAGAACACAGAGATTTCAGCTGGAAGACACTCTGAAATCCTAAGAGTAGCACACCCTGACCACCCTCTAACAGCTAGCTTGTCTGTACAGGTAAAATGGTTCATCTCTCAGTGGGGATCAGTGTACATCTAGGTGGCTAGATGTTTGTGGAAGAGCTTGGAATTGCTTGCCTCATTTACTGGGGAAAAAAAAAATCAGGAAGTGGCCTTCAGGAACACTTACTTGGAAAATTACAACACTAGTACAATAAGTCAAGCCTTACACACGTTGGCTTTCAAAAATAGCTTTATTGAGATGAAATTCAAATGTCACAAATTCACCCACTTGCAGTGTAAAAATGGAAAGGTTTTATTTATTTATTTATTTATTTGATACCAGGGGTTGAATCCTGAGCCCTATTTTACCTTTTTGTGTTTTTTGAGACAGAATCTTACTTTGTAGCTCAGTGCGGCCTTGAACGCACTATGTGGCCCATGCTGGCCTCAGGCTTGAGGCAGTCCCATGCCTCAGCCTCCCAGTGCTGGGAGTGCAGGCGCGTGCCGCCACACCTGGCGCTTTCTGTTTTCTGCTTTGAGGTGGTCTTCACAGTTTCTCAGCCTGGGCCGGCGTTTGGCATCCTCCTCCTGCCCCGGCCTCCTAGAGCTGTAGGGTTACAGACACGTGCTGCCATATCCAGCTAAAATTTAATAATTTTAGAATATTAATGTTATACAGCATCCCCAGTGAAGGCCCTGTTCTATGAAGCAGTGGGTCTCATCTTCTCTCCCCCTGGCCTGGGAAACCGATAATCTGCTCTTTGTCCGTGGATTTGGCTATGCCAGATGGTTCTTAACATAAAGTCATATGAGACCTGTACCTTTGTGTCTTTCTTATTTTAGTTTTTAATAGTACGTGCTTGTAATACATAATTATTCACATTATAATAATTCATCGGGGACTGCCTGCTCGGGGCCCCCCTCCTGTCCCTCTCTCGGACAGGAGCTTTCTTTTTTTTAAATTTTATTTATTTGTGTGTGTGTGTGTGTGTGTGTGTGTGTGTGTGTGTGTGGCCAGCTCAGCCTACCAGGGGGCAGGGCTGGCTGGCATGTGGTGCTGGGGGATTGAACCGCGGTCCCTGTGCTTTGCTAAGCTTGTTCTAAGTAGGTGCTTTAGACCACTGAGCCATCTCACCAGCCCCAAAGAGGAAGCATTTGGAAGATTTTTTTTTTTTTTCCAGAACCAGGGATTGAACTCAGGCCCCTGCGCTTGCCAGGCAAGCGCTTATTCGGGCCCACGGACAGGAGCTTTCTTTCCCTCAATAAATATATTCTGCTCATTAATTAGTAATAAAAAATGCTGGGACTGTAGCTCAGTGGTAGTGTGCTTCTGAGTTTGATCCCCAGTAATGCAAAAAATTAGTTAAATTTAATAAAAAGAACTGGGGAGCTAGTTCAGTGGCAGAGTGCTTTCACAGCATGTGCCAGGCCCTGAGTTCAATTCCCAGCACCACAGAAAAAAATTACGGTAATTTATTGTGGGGAGTTGTAGGTACATGTACTTAACATATCTTAACTCTTACTTTTTTTTTTTTTTTTTTTTGGCGTGGAATTGGGATTGAACTCAGGCCCTTGTCAGGGAAGCGCTTATTCTACTGAGCCATCTCCCCGGCCCCTCTTAATGCCTTTTTCATCTTCTTCCACCCTCCCCTTGTGTCTTTCCTTTCCTTTCCTTTCTCCTTTCCTTTGCAGGAAGCTTGGAAAAGCAGGATAAGCAGAGTTTTCACCAGGAACAGTTTTGTTTCAGTTCTCACTTTCTGCTCCCAAAATTCCTTTACTTGGAGAATTGGGGGGAAGGCAGTGGAGGTGGAAAGATCAAGTTCTCCAGGTCCTGAAGATTTTAGGTTGATCAGAAGAGTGTGGGTTTCAAAAGACAAAGGCCAGCAGCTTCGCTATGCGGCCTTTGGTGACAGCACTTAGAGCTGGGCTGACCTTGTGAGCACAGGAAGTCTGTGGCTCCAGGGAGGCAGGCCAGGGACCAGCAGTAGTCAAGAAAGCCCTCGAGGGCGGGGAGACGACACAGTAGAATGAGCGCAAGCCCTCCGGTTCAGGCCTCTCTTTCTGTGGCATAACTCATCCCGGATGCACTTTGGGGAAGGCGAAGACAGGAAGTCACATGCGTTCACAGTCCGACCTGTTAGTTAAAATAGTTGAATATGGAAATCTGCTGTCCTTTTACCTGAACTAAGACAAGGAGGGTCTTATTTTGGAGGTAGAGAAGGACTATAGGTTTTTCTAGAACAGCGTCTTCAACAACAGCACAAAGCCACATTGCATATCCAGCTTGTAGGATCAAGGCATAAAGAAAACATGTGGGAAGGTCGGGTGCTCTGCCTTGTGCATCTGTGGCTGTGCCTCGAAGTGGAGCTCCACAAGGAAGGAGAGAGGGAAGGACATTTCTGTGTGGCTCTCCTGTGCTGACACTCCTGCATTGTCTGACCTAGAGCCCGCCTGAGACTTGGGTGCCAAACATGCCACGGTCTATGGGGGAGGGCCTGCCGGGGGGCGAAGTGTGGATTTCACTCCACGTGAACCTCAGAGCTCACACTCCAGACCCTGCTGGTGAAGCTCGTGGGTTGGTAGTGGGAACGCATTCCTGCTTGTGCTGAGTGGGACTGGTCAAGAAGCACTGTTAGAAGAAACGCCCATTGAGGAGGGACTTAAGTGGATGGTCGGATTCTAGCCTGCGAGGCAGGAGCTGCAGGTGGGGCTTGTGTGAGCAGAGGCTTGGGCAGGGACTGCAGGGCTCGAAGGGGAGATGTGGAAGGAGCTGAGCGTGCCGAAACAGTGGCACTGAGGCTGGGCGGGCCGTAGAGGACCAAGCCATGAATGTTCCCCTCACTTCAGTGGCCCCTGGGGCAGTCCTGGAAGTGTTAGAGCCAGCACTGGCGAACTGTGGCACTTCAGAGATATCTGATAGTACAGGACAGACATGGAGCCACTGGTAATAATAGCTGACCTCTAGGGACCACTTTTGCACTCTTAGTGTTCCTCAAATAGACAGTCTTGTTTGCTCGTTTTGTAGATGAAGAAACAGACTCAGACTGGTTCAGAGAGCCCCAAGAGCAGCACAGCAGGGACTGTGCTGGTGGGAGTGGCATTCGTCCTGGCTGTGCTGGAGGTGCTCTAGTGCCTGTCCATGTTCTTAGCTGTGGCCTTTCCCCCGGCACTGCTCAGTCAGCTCAGCGGAGGTCTTGGCTGTACAGAAGTGACCTAGGAAGTCATTTGTGTTTTGTCTTTGTGTATTACCGCATCTGAGGCGCTAAAACTCTACAGTCAGCCTGCCTTATAGCTAAATATTGGTGTGACTGTTCCAGTCTCTTTTATTTATTTATTTATTTTTTTGGTAGAACTGGGGATTGAACTCAGACCCTTGCACTTGCTAGGGAAGTGCTTATTCCACTGAGCCATCTCCCCAGCCCCTCCAGTCTCTTTTAAATTTAATCCCTTCTGGTCCAGCAAGATAGCTCACCAGACAAAAGCAACTGCTTAGGCAAGCGCTGGAACCACAATTTGATCCCCAGCACCACATGCAGCATCAGCCCTGCCCCTAGGGTGTGCTGAGCTCCTCAGAGTCCCGGCATAGTAGTGCATGCCTGTAATCCCAGCGCTGGGGAGGCTGAAAGCAGGAGGATCACCATGAGTCCAAGCTGCACAGTGAGACCCTGCAACAACCAAATACATTTTTTAAAAAAATTAATTAATTAATCTCTTCTCATTATTTTCTTAAATCTAAATACTTTAAATCAAGATTTCAAGTCAAATTTATCATAAAACTACATATACTAGATCCTCAGAAACATTTGGGTATTATTGGTTATATTTTACAATTGGTTACTTTCTTTCTTTTCTTAAATTTATTTTTGGCGGAACCGGGAATTGAACTCAGGCCCTTGTACTTGCCAGGCAAGTGCTTTACAATTGGTTACTTTCTATGCTATAATGTATTTGTGTATAGCAATTTGCTATCATTGATAATTTTTCGGTGTAATTCATATACAGCTACACATATATCACTAAAAAAAAAAAATCAGAAATTCAAGGGTTTGAACTAGTAAGCAAATGATGCATTTTGTAGAGTATGTGTTCTAGCTAAGTCTTTTTTTTTTAAATTTATTTATTTATGCGTGTGTGTGTGGCCAGCCCAGCCCACCAGGGGGCGGGGCTGGCTGGCATGTGGTGCTGGGGGATTGAACCGCGGTCCCTGTGCTCTGCTAAACTTGTTCTAAGTAGGTGCCTTAGACCACTGAGCCATCTCACCAGCCCCTAGCTAAGTCTTAAAAAAGATAATTTTTTCTCATTGTTAAATCCCCCCAGTGGCAACTACCCTTATTATTCCTAATTTTGCAGCTGATTGTCAGCACCTCCAGCCACTGAACTGATTAATTCAATCTGTTTTCTGCAGTAGAATGCTGATGTACTCAGGATAGGTTGTGAGGTGTTCTTCAGGGAAGCACAGTGAAGGGGGTTGTGTGGGAGCCCCGTGTGGAAGTGCTGGGGAGCCCTTGCACTCTGCAGAGAAGTAGGGAAGGGGAGGCATGGTCTGAGAAGCCCGAGAGGGTCTGAACTGAGGCTCCTAGGATTTGAGGAAAAGATAAACCAAAGCCAATAAATTCCTAATTCAGTGAATCCAAGTTTCTTGTTACTGAAATGATTTCATTTCTTTGGGGTTGATAATGGAGACTCTCTTACCAACCCTATAATTTGCTCAGATAGACACACTGTCCTTACTGGTTTTCAAGTTTATTAAAATGTTGTATTGTGACTGGTGGTTTTCCCAAATAGAAAGGCTTATGTGGTATCTTGTGACTTAGAAAAATATTGGACAGTTTCACCCTTTTTACAAGACATTGGATTTGTTTATTTGCTCATTATGATGAGATGTTTGGCTTTTGGACAAATCATTTTACAGTGAGTCTGCTTTTTGTAAAGAGACACCTTCCTACCCTTGGCATCTACTGGGGACATCCCTAAATTTGGATGGTGAAGTAAGACCATATTTTAGATACATCCTTGGAAGGAATGAAATGCTCAGAATTTGGCAGCATTTCACTTCTGATAGCCTAGTTCTTAAGCTACCTACATACAATCTAATTAGTGGCGACAGCTTTTAACCTGAGTGTTTTGATGGATTATATTTTCCCTTGCTTCTTACTGGTCTCATCACTGTAGTGAAATCCTGCTATTTAGGGTTCATCCTGGGCCTAGTAGAGCACCTCATGTGTGGTAAGCAATCAGAAACTGGTTAAACCCATTATTCAAACCATATAAAACATCCAGACAGGTACTGAAGCCTCAAAGCTTCAAAACATCACCAGAAGCACTAAGTGGTACCATAGAAGGCATACTACTATATTAAAAGAACTTACATTAAGGTAACATAAACCACATGAGATACTATATTTCTGCGTATCGAGGGTGGAGGTTAAGGCATCAGGTCATCATTTTTCAGTTATGTCCTAGCTGGAAGGAGAAACTGAGTGGCTGAGCTTCTGTTGCACTCTTGGTTACTGGCAGTGCTCTCTGCATAAGAAGACCTAATTGCTGCCATTGGCTTTCCCAACTTGGATTTGGGTGCCTGCGATGATTCATTCCTCTCTTAGGAGACCCCAGGCTGGGTATCAGCACCTGTCTTCTAGAAGGAGCAGTGACACAGGAGTCCGGCTGCAGTAGGAGTAGGTGGAGAGACGCCGTGAACTCTCAAGGATTGCACTGAATGGCTCATTTGGCTGCAAGACACTGTCTATGGAATTTGTGTTGAGTTTTGTGTCAGATGTTTTCAAAGTTGTTTTTTTTTTTTTTTCTTTGTGCAGAACCGGGGATTGAACTCAGGCCCTTGCGCTTGCCAGGGAAGCACTTATTCTACTGAGCCATCTCCCCAGCCCAGTTTGTTTGTATTTTGAGAGTAGGTCTTGGGCCAGTGAGAGAGTAGATGTAGCTGTGTAGTCCAGGCTGGTCTTGAACTCAATGTATAGCCTAGGCTGGCCTTGATCCTAGGTTATCCTCCTGCCTCAACCTCCCAAGTGCTGGGATTACAGGCATATACCACCATGCCTGGCTTACTTTTAATGTAATTTTTTTTGTCCTGGGAATTGAACTCAGGACCCCGAATTTGCCAGCCAAGTGCTGTGCCACTGAGCTATGTCTCCAGCCTTTTAATGCAGTCTTGTGAAGTACATCCACTTTACAGATTAGAAAACTAAGGTGCAGTAGCTGCAAGTTAGGTACCTTGCCCAAAGTTACACAGTTTCTAAGTAGAAGAGCAAATATCTGAACTTGCCGATAACTTGACTGGGCCCTCAAGCTCTACCACATTGTTCTTATTTGTCAATTTTAAATAATACAACTTCAGGGCCGGGGATTTGGCTGAGCGGTAGAATTCTTGCCTAGCAAGCTAGAAGCCCTGGGTTTGGTCCTCAGCACCAAAAACAAAAACATAATAATCACACAACTTCTGCCTTATCAGATTGTGAATACTGAGATACTGCAGTAAGGTTCCTACAGCACTGCCTGCCACCCAGCCGCCACTCACTAGACAGTTCCCGCAGTAGTTAGCACAATGCTAAGAGCACACTTAGTGTTGTTTTATATTTTAAACTCTGTTGTGTTTTCTTCATTAACTCTGGAAAAAACTTTGAAGGGGATAAAAAGAGGCATTAAGCAGGATTTAGAACAGAAGATGAACTGTAAATTGCTATACTGGTCTCCATTGGCTGGAAGTCGTATTAGTGAATTGTGAAATATTTTAACATGTGAATGGAGAGAAGTGAAATAATGTCTTGAAGAAGTGAGACCATACTGTATGTTTATCATTCTTCTCTTGTTTGATTTTTCACTGTGTACTTTCAGAAATCAGAAGAGGGCCGGCCAAATAACTCAGCAGATTAAAGCATCTGCAAGCAGGCACAGGAGCCAGGGGTTCAATTCCCAGGCCTGCCAAGCCCCCCCGCCCCGCCCCCGGGGTGCACTGAAAAGGCAATTGAGACTGAGCGTGGTGGTGCAGGCCTGTAATCCCAGCCCTTGGGAGGCTGTAAACAGGCGGATCACTCGGAAGTCTGATCTAGTAGTGAGACCCTGAATACCCTGTAGACCAATAACAAGAAAAGAAAAAGAACTCAGAATGAGTTGAATGGGCGTGGTGGCGCATGCCTGTAATGCTAGCACTCAGGAGGCTGAGGCAAGAGGATTGCTGTAAGTCTGAGGCCATTCTGGGCTACAGAGTGAGTCCTAGGCCAGCCTCAATAGATAATGAGACCCTGTCTCAAAAAACAAACAAAAAAAAATCAAAACATATAGAAGACAAAATCGGAGGAGTTGCACTGGACAAGTTCCCTTTGGTATACACATTGCAGGGTGGTCGAGCTTTGCACTGGCAGTTCCAAAGCCATGGACATTGTCCTTTAATGTAGAATTACAAATTTAAAGCAATTAATAAATTATGTACTTCAGAGAAGCAAAGCTGAATATTTTCCTGTTATTATATAGATGTTTGTGATTTTTTTCCCCCATGGTACCGGGGACCAAACTTGGGACCTCGTACTTGCCAGGCATGCCCTTATGCCACTGAGCCGTCACCCCGGCCCCTGAGCTCTCTCCCTGGCCCGTTTGTGATTCTGAGTGAATTAAACATTGAAAATCTGCCCTGGGGACTTTCAAACTGTGTTAAGTAAGTTGGGCATCCTCTTGTGGCCAAGGGAATATTTGTTGTTGCCTGTTTTTTTCTTGATACTCTTACGTAGGAAGTGAACACTTTAGAAATGATTTTTAAAACTGAAATTCTTCCAGAAATTTTTACCATTTTGCTGAGCTATCCCTCAGTATCCCAGAGATTGGTTCCCAAGCCAACCCCACTACCTCAGTACCAGCATTTGCAGATTTTCTTGTTCTTTATATAAAATGGCATATTTGCATATAACTAAAGCATAGCCTCTCATACACCTTAAAAAGCTCTAGATGGTTTATAATACAATACTATGAAAATAGTTGTCAAACTATATTTAATAAAGACAAGAAAAATAGTCTGTACATGTTCAGTATTTGGGATCACCTTTGATTTTAGTGTTTCTTTATTTTATTTTATTTTGGCAGAACCAGGGATTGAACTCAGGCCCTTGCACTTGCCAGGGAAGTGTTTATTCCACTGAGCCATCTCCCCAGCCCAGATTTTAGTATTTCTTGAGATGGAGTCTCACGGTATAGTCCATGCTGGCCTTGAACTCATCAGTTCTTTTGCTTCAGTCTCCTGAGTACTGGGAATACAGCTGTGTACCACTACACTAGGTGACTCCATTTAAAAAAAATATATTCAACTTGTTGCTGGCTGGGTCTTTGGCTCTACAGCAGGACAATCCAGAGGTCAAGTGTTTTGTTTTGTTTTGTTTTTGTGGAACCAGGGATTGAACTCAGATCCTTTAGTTTGCCCATCAAATGCTTATCCTACTAAGCCATCTCCCCGGCCCAAGTGTTTTTTTGTTGTTGTTGGTTTTTTTGTCAAGTGCATTTAAGGACTGGAGCATGGAAGTTTCATTTTTTGAACGTGTTTGCATGTAATCTTGAAAAAAATGCACACAAATCTCAGATGTTTTGGAACAGAGCAGGTGTGTGTGTTAAGCTTTTAACTTTTAGACCTAAAAGAAAACCTCTCTTCTAAAGTCCTGCTTTGTGTATTAATTTCCCTTCTAGTTTTTACTGTTTACACATTTTTATATTTTGCACGTTGATCTTTGTTTCTTTGATAGTGTTGAACACCTCTGCATCACCAGATGACTGAAATTTTAAAAAAGGAAATTCACCTGTCCACTTAGTAAAAAAAAAAAAAAAAAAAAAAGAAGCAACTGTAAACAAGCAGATTTAAACAGATCACACAAGTCCTGCTATTGCTGCAGTATGAAACACGGTGATCAGAATGGCTTTCTGTCTCAGGCTTTCGTTTTTACACCAGTTTGAGATAGCAGTAATCATAGCAACACTTGTAGAGGATCTTCCTGATGTGGTGTACTGTTGTTTCAAGTACTTATAAAGAGCCTTTTATTTTACTATCATTAAGAAGTGTGTATACATTTAGAAAGGAGTGTGAAGCTCTGGGCCAGTGCCAACATTTGTGGGCAAACATGGACCAGAAACAAGAGAACTTTAACTTTCTACAAATTCTGTACAGTTCTTACCCTACCCAAGAAAAGATAACCTAGAAGAGGGAAAGATTAACCAAGTTAAAAATGAATCCATATTTTACCTGGGAAATTTTACGGGGGTGGGGGATGAAGAACGTCCAGGAGCAACGGAGGTTAAGTATAAAATTTGGGAGAGTAGCTCAAAATCTGTAAACAGAGCTATCCCTCCGCCACTGATTCTGTGAGTCCCGGGGCGCAGACGGCGGCCTCCAGCTGCGGGCTTGGGGCCCGCGTGGGCGGCGTCGCGCCGGCTGCGCTGACACCTGGGCGGCCCCACACCTGCCGCGCTTCCGGGACGCTCCGCCGCGGCTCCCGCACCCTCCG
>NW_004524786.1:2127823-2138902 GCF_000260255.1 Octodon degus | reverse complement strand
GAGGACGGCGGCCCGGGCAGCGCCGCCATGGCGACGGCCGCGGAGCGCAGGCCGCTGCCCAGCCCCGAGGCGATGCTGGGACAGCCCTGGAGCCTGTGGGTCGAGGCGTCCAAACTTCCCGGGAAGGACGGTGAGTGTCCACGCCTCCTCCCCCGCTCCCGGCCTCTGCCATCCGCCCGCCCGCCCGCCCGGTGCTGTGACCCGCCCCGCGGGGTCGAGCCGCGCGGCCGGCCGCCCCGGGCTGCGGAGCGAGGAGGCGCCCGCACCTAGCCGGTGCGTGCGTGAGCTCGCGTCACGCGCCGGCCACTGACCTGCGTCTCCCCTCCTCCTGTGTGTGTGTGTCTCCTAGGGACGGAATTGGACGAAAGTTTGAAGGAGTTTGGGAAAAACCGCGAAGTCATGGGGCTCTGTCGGGAAGGTGAGTCCGGTCCCCTGAAGGAGCTGATGCGGACCCCGGGAGGCGGCCCGCTGCTTTCTCGGGGGCCGGGAGCTTCACCCACGCGGCGCGCCCACGCACCCCTCCGGGTGCGGCCCACCGCGGGCGCCGCGCCTTGGGGAAATCTCCAGTCTTCCCGCGACTGGAAGTGGCCTGGACCCTTGCGTAGGTGGCCACTGGCCCGGTGATGAGCGCTGGGCAGCAGGGCCTTGACCTTGGCCCCCCGAGGCTGAGAGCACCAGCGGAGGAAGGAATTGACCGCTTCAGCAAGTATTTCCACAAGCGCCTGGGCGCGGGGCAGTGCCACCTGGAATTTTCTTCTGGAAATCAGAACAAGTTTTGAACTTGAAAAATGATGGAGGCTATCCCCTGTCACCTAATTCTGTTTGCTCCGAGGTACAAGTTAGAGGTGCTACCAAAGAATTGTCTAGGAGAATTGCAATTGATCAGATATTTTGTTAACCGCACGATAGGGTAGAGGAAAAAAAAAAAGCCAGAATTAATATGAGACAGGTCAGAATTTACTGACCATTGTCAATGAAGTCGGAATGTAAGTGGTGAGCTGTACGCTGATAGGAAGCATTAGGGAAATGTTCCGAGTGGAAGTCGGTTCCAGAATCTGGAAATGACAGACTTGTCCTGCTCTTCTTCACATAGTCGCCCAATGCTTCCTGTTCTACACCAGGCTGGCGGGGCACACAGCTCAGAACGAACAAGCCCTTCAGTGAGGTTTTGGTATCCGGAATCCTGAGTTCAGAATGGGTGCAACTTTGGCCTGTGGCACGCAGTCTGCAGAGCTGGCTCAGGGATACTCTCCGGTTACTTCTTGTTTTTAGCACCTGTCCCGCCTTCACTTTCACTGCTTTGGTTTTTTCAATGGGCCACTTAGCCTCTTGGCCCTGTGGGGCAGAAACTACCAACAGAGAGCGGGCGCCTTGCCGCGGGAACAATTACTGAGAAATGAGTTGATTTTCAAAATGAGAGTTGCTGTTGGAGGGCAAAAAGAAAGAGGGCAAGAAGGCAGAGGATTTGTTGGTGATGTTGCAATAGGAAAAATCAGTTGTTAGTCCGGTTTTAGTGCTGATTTGGCAGCCTGCCTGGACTTAAAAAATTAAAATCACTAGGTGGCAACTCTCCTAGGAAGCAGTTGGGGTAGCACTTTAGAGGACCTGACCTGCTCTTGTTCTGGGCTTCCGTTCTCTGGGTGTGGATACATTTCCCATGAAGGGTTTCTTAACCTGTCTGAAAACAAGACAGTAATCATTGGTAATTCCTCTATAGAGGATGAGTAAGTATTTTGGTGTTTCTCAGAGTACTTTGAACTGGGTGGAAACTAAGCCAAATTTAAAGGCCTGGACCCACGAGTGTGCCACCGGTTCTTCTCTTTTGGGATATATTCATCTTCAGGTTTTCCACAAAGACCTGAGACTTTTCACTGTAGCCCCTGGAGGTGTGGGATGTTGTGTGTCTGGTTCCACATGCTTCTGAGCGACCATGTTCTTAGTGTTCGTTAGAGGTCACTTTTGTTGAAAGCTGTTCTCACCATTTAAACGATGATGTAGTGGCCACACTGGCTAGAACTCCCACTTTCCTGTTTTCAGGAGAGAGAGAAATTTTCAGTTCGGCCATTTTTTTTGTATTTGTGACTTTATGGATTTAGGGGCATGGTTTAAAAATCCAAGCTTGAGGGGCTGGTGAGATGGCTCAGTGGTCTAAAGCACCTACTTAGAACAAGCTTAGCAAAGCACATGGAGGGCGGTTCAATCCCCCAGCACCACATGCCTGCCAGCCCTGCCCCCAGGTGGGCTGAGCTGGCCACACACACAGACACACACAAATAAGTAAATTTTTAAAAAAATCCAAGCTTGAATGGCCGGCCAAATAGTTCAGTGGATTAAAACACCTGCAAGCAGGCACAGGGGCCAGGGGTTCAATCCCCTGGTCTGCCCTGCTGACCCTGCCCCCGCAGCACTCTGAGATGACAGTTTAGACTGGGCTTGGTTGTATGCCCCTGTAATCCCAGCTCTTGGGAGGCTGTAAACAGACAGATCACTAGAGTCAGATCTAGTAGTGAGACCCTGAACACCCTGTAGATTCCTCCCTAAAATAATAAAAATAAATAAAATCCAAGCTTGAGGGATTCACTCATAAAATGGGCCTGTATGTTCTCTTAACACACAGTCCATGTCAGGCTTCTTCAGGAATAAAATTGCATTTAATATTCTTGAAAGAAACCGGGCTCTTACCTGTTGTGTTTGATTAGGATTATCTCCTGCTATGAAAAGCTGTCTCAGTGTTAACTAATTCTTTTGGCCTATCATTGTGTGTAATTGAGAAATATGTAGAGCAGCTGATTGAGTGAAGGAAACCGCCAAGTGGAAAATCCATCAGAGAGGACCTCTAAGTGTGTGCACCCAGCTTTTGGGATTCTCAGGTTTGTAAGTTTGGACTTGGACCAGGAAACCTGGGTGTCAGAGAAAGTAGCTTAACCTGGTATTAATTACCTTCTTTCACTGAATGTAACTTTTCTGATTTGGAAAAGGAAATAATATGTGTTTCCCAATAATCCATATTTAATCCATATTTAATGTTTTAAATATGATACATATTGTAAGGACTTATATCAAGTTAGATAAGGCAAGTCTTTTTAACCCTTTCAACTACTGATAATCTTACACCTGGCTTCCTAATTTGCTATTTGTATAGGTCAGAGTGTTTAATCTGGGACCCTTGAAGATGCTTCCAGGGGTCACAGTGCTTCTAAAAATGTATTCAGAATAATGGGCATGTCTACCCTCTTAGTGGGGGCCACAGCTGCTCTCAGATTGCCTTTCCTCTCACCTCACGGTAGTCCAGAACTGCCAAGTTTTCCTTTCTCTGTTGTAACTAACTATGGCCAAATCCTTCCATGGCAAGACTGCTCCAGGGTTAACGTGGTGGGAGAAACTTGAGACCACTAATGTAGGTGGGAGCGAGATGGTTTGTAGTTTAGCTCGTATAGCATCCCTCTTCTTTTAGCGTAAGTAGATAAATGTAAGATAAAAGACAGTTATCTTTCAGAGATTAGTGTTGTTCATCAGCATTCTCATCTTCATTGCTCTGTACCTTTGTAATGCTGATAACTGTAATTGATTTTGATGGGAAAAACTGACAGTATCTTTTAATGTTTTTAAATAAGTGAACCCAAGAGACGAGTTACCCTTTTTCTGGACATGATTTGTGAAATTTTGGACTTTCACTAATCATGTTTTTGTATATAACAAGTTTATGTTCAGGATTGTCATGAAGAACTGATTAGGGTTTTCGTATTAGTCCTTGAACATATGAAGAGCCTTTCAAAATGTGAACATTAAGTGTATAATAGCAAAATTGCAGCTATGCTTTGGTGTCATAGGGGAGTCAAGAATGGAGCTGGAAACAGGCATCGGCTTTGGGACATCAGTGAGCTTGCCTTCTGTCCACCCACTGTGTGATACCAGGGTACCCAAACTTCTCTCCCAACTCTGTCACCGTTTGAGGGTGTATTATTATGTGAGGACTCGTATAGAGTCTGTTTTCTGAGAGCAGAGTTGATGTTCAAAAAGGTGTGTTGTGCAGTTTCTGCAGTTTGTACTTAGTAATAGTTGCTCCAAAAGATGAATGAATTGGGCCATTAGGAAGGTTGAACTGAGTCACTGTGTGGTGGATGGTTCAAGTGATCAACTTTCCATTGTATTATGACTAAAAATAGAAGCTGTCTATGCTGTGTGTGTGGGGGGGGGGGTGAGAGGCTGGTTTTCAGCACTTCCTGTTCCTCTTGCTGACTTTAGTGCTCTGTTTACACTTCGCAGCAGGGTGACAGAGGATGCCACTTCTCACCACGGTTATTTAGGTGAGGAAGATGACAACCCGCTGTGATAGCCGTATCAATTATGGGTGATTTCCCTGTCAAAGTAACAAGATATAATTGATCTGGGGAAAGATGGGCAAGAAGTCATTAGGCTCCTCCACGGTGCTGGGTGTTTTTTGTATTTGTTTTAAAGATCGTTCAGAGGGGTGGGGAACCTCTACATAGACTGAGTCCACATGGAGGAACCAGATGGTTCCTGGCTAGCTAAAAACAGGTTGTCCATGTGAAGCACTGTGACCGGCACTACATTATAGACTTTCTCTTGGTTTTTCTCTAGTGTTTCTCTTACCTGTTTTCTTACAGACAACATGAAACATGAAAGAGAAAATGTTTTAATGGGCCTGCTTGTCACGGTCACACTGTTTGAGGGCCAAACGAAGCATGGTGCGGTCCTATGTCATTGGCCCCACACGGAGTTATTTTGAAGCAGGCCCCAGACATCAGAGCATTTCTTGTGGGCTTCTTTTTCTGCTTGCATGGACGTCCACCTTTATCCTGTAAAGGAAGCCTTGCTGCGAGCCATGTCTGCCTCTGTCTTGAGGCCTGAGAGGTCTCTGACCGTCCTCGGCGTGTGTGCACACACTCCACGGGGCAGTGCTTGAAGGTTGTCTCCATCCCAGGCCGATGTTAGAGCCAGTCTTCCTGTACGGATTGGTGAGAGCCTCAGCCTGGCCCTGGAATCCACCCCGGGGTATTTGTAAGTGCGCTTTGAAGGGTCAGCTAGGTGCTTGGGTTGCATGGTGCCCATCCCTGGAAACCTCCTCTGTAGCTGAGTTTCAGTGGTGCGGTGACGGCTGGCAGCTCCCTAGGTGACAGCTCTTGGTATGGCCTCTGCCTGGGAAGAGGCGTGCTGTGGATGCACAGAGATGTTCCTACACCCTGGACTCTTTCTCCCATTGCAGTGCTTCAGAAATTCTGACCCGACAATGGCGGTGTACAGGGCCCATCCTGCCCTGGCCTAGCGCACAACGGTTTTTTATGTTAATGAATGGTTGAAATAAAAACTCCGATTTCATGACACATGAAGAGCAAGAAGTCAGGTGCTGGTGCCCCTGAGTTAGATTGTGGTCGGACACAGCCACAGCCGTTCGTTCGCTGGCTGCTGGCAGCTGCGCTCCCTGCCGAGAGCAGCGCATGAGGTGTGCAGAGACCGTGTGACCCTCCAGTTTCGGAGTACTGCTGAGTTCCTTTGTTAATGAAAGGAAATGCCTGCTAAGTAAGATTCTGGTTTTCCTTACACATTCTGTTCTGAGGTGAAATCCAGAATTAAACCAAAACTTTATTCACTGTTGAAGAAATATGTTGAGCTACAAGGAAATGTATGGTGAAGAAAATGATTCTGCCTGGGAACGTGCCACTGGTCCACTTTCATCATTCACTGCCTCCTGTTTCAGGGCAGTTCCCACATAGAAAGAACATTACCAGAACTAATGTTGCGCTGGTTGCAGGAGCCCTGGGCCATGGGGATGGTAGTTGGGTTCTGTTGAGCCCCCAGTAGGGTTCCTAAAGAGGAGAAAGTCTAGAATCTTCGTGGGAATTTTTCAGTCATATTCTTCAGAACCTCGCTTTGAGCTGGCTTACAGCAGCCAGCACCTGTGTGAGGTCTTGGAGTTGCAGGGTGATTCAGCAGAAGACAGATGTGTTCTTTGATTGAGGAAGGCAGGTGGTATTCTCAGCCCCGTGGCCTTGGGCCTTTGCGCTTCCTACAGTGCAGCTCCTGGCATGGTCCATGCCAAGCGCTGGGGCGCGCGAGGCTTCATGGTTTCTGCGCGCAGCACCCATAGTCGGGTGAGCTGCCCAGCTGCACCTCGTGGGTGCTGTCTCAGGGCATGTGAGGGACTGACTGGCCTTGTGCTGCCTGACCTGCACAGGATGCAGGCTGCTGCTTGTAAGGACGTCCTTCCTGGTGTTGATTTGATTCTCAGCGTTCATGTATGTATTTGGAAAACTCAAATGTGATACATACTTTCACTCTGTGCTACACATTTTACCTTATGCAATTTTCACCATAGTACTGACATCCCAATACTACCCTTTCCATCTTACAGGTGAAGAGACTGAGGTTGAGGAAAAATGGTAATTCACCAAGATTGCAAAGAACAGGAGAAGCCTTAAAACTCAGATGGTGCACACCCCACAGCCCACTTGCTTGAGGCTGCCCTGTGCCTGTCTATTCAAGGAAATACACGCACTTTCTTTTTTTTTTTTAATTTTTTTTTAATTTTATTTATTTATTTATTTGTGTGTGTGTGTGTGTGTGTGTGTGTGTGTGGCCAACTCAGCCCACCAGGGGGCAGGGCTGGCTGGCATGTGGTGCTGGGGGATTCAACCGCGGTCCCAGTGCTTTGCTAAGCTTGTTCTAAGTAGGTGCTTTAGACCACTGAGCCATCTCACCAGCCCAATACACGCATTTTCCATGAGCTGGAATAGCGTACCAAATTTTTGTATCTAGAAGGACTGACCTTTACTAAAAATGAGTTTTGTGGGTTTTTTTTTTTTTTTTTTCTTTTTTCCATCAATCAAAGCCTTTTCTTTCTCGTGCTTTATGCTGGTCTCTATGTTGCATTTAGCTATTCTTTTATAACATCTTCTCTTTAGGTGAGGGGAGGAAGGTGTACCATTTGCATTAGAAATAATTGCCTTAAAAAATAAAGATAAAATAAAAGCTAAGGTTGCAGCAGATAGCAAACAGTCTTCTGGGATTTGTGCTATTAAAAAAAATCCTTTAAAAGGGTAGAAGTAAAATTTCACAATTTAAATAGCATTCAGTATAAGATTGCTTTTAATCACATTGATATTCAGTTTATGGCAGTAATTCTAAAATATGCCCCTCTGATTATTAAAGTACTTTTTGATTGAAGTTCTAAGGAGAATAGGAAGCCTGTTACTAGACTTAGCAGTTGGAGTTACTCTACTTTTGAGAGAAAGGCAAAGGTTACATTTATATTCACACTGTACAGCAGGAATTACTATAAATGAGCAAAGGAAGAGAATGATTTTGCATTTCAGCCACTCATAACATAAAAACCAGATTTAGGGTTATTGTTCCTCTTTGTTAAAAGGCCTTGCTAACATGAAATCCTTTTTATCTTATGTGTAACCACATGGCAAGGAAGAGGTGGTAGTTCATTAATAATTAGATTCACAGTTTTGAATCAGAAACTGTTTCTTTCCCAGGTTTTACAGATGTTTTCCATAATCATAAACTCCAATGAAAACTACAGATTTTCCTACTGTAGTTGAGGACACGGTGCAGGGAGAAGGGCGCTTTAAGGCTTTGTACTTCATGGAACTGTGTTTTTTTTTGGGGGGGGTGGTTGTTTTTTTATTTTAGTGCCGAGGGCTGAACCCAGGGCTTCCAGCTTGCTAGGCAAACGTTCTAACGCCGAGCCAAATCCCCGCCCCAGACCTTATACTTCAGATTAAGACGTTTCAAGAGCTGACAGCATCTGGGAGGGGTGCAGCGCACTTGTAATCCCAGCATGGGAGGCCGAGGCAGGAGGGTTGGTGCCAGTGTGAGGCCATCTTGGGCTATGTAGTGAGCTCAGGGCTGGTGTAAACTACATGATGAGACCCTGTATTAAAAACAGGACAACAGGGGCCGGGAAGATAGCTCAGTGGAATAAGCGCTTGCCTGGCAAGTGCAAGGGCCTGAGTTCAATCCCTTGTTCTGCGGGGGGGGGGGGGGGGCATTCAAAAACAGAACAACATGGCTACAGCAGCAACAAAAAGAGGGCTGTTGTTTGGGAATAAAAAGATAATACTTTAGTTTTGAAAAATATTTAGCTTAATTGCATTGCCTTTTTTTTTTCTTTTCATGGGCTTCTCAGAAGTGAGTATCTGTTTGGTGTTTGAGAACTACAGTACTAAATCATTGTTGCCACAAATGTGTCCGGGACCTCCGTTTCTGTGTGCTGCTGGTTATGCAGAAAAGAGATTCCAGATGGTGACAGAAATCGCCTTAAACAGAGGCAGTAGGAAGAACTGCATTCTAGAAGTCGGTGTGGTTAAATCTCAGTTCAACTGGATGAGTGATTTAAAGAAAATTCTGTGACTGTGCAGAGCCTCAGCTGTCCTATTTGTACATGGAGTAGTGGTAGTACCTCCTGGAGGTATTGCAGGACAACGGTGTGCCCAGCCGAGGGCATCGCTAGTGAAGGCAGTGTCGACCACAGGCTGTCGGGAAGCAGGTGACCCGCAGGGTGGGCATGCTGTGGTGCTTGGGGGCTGTGCAAGTCCAGGCCTGAGAGTGGCAAATACACCCGTGGGTCGTCACTCAGACCAGGTCGTTGCCCAGCCAGAGCTGAAAAGGGGAAGTGGGTGATGGCCTCTGCTTCCTCCTTAGCGGCTCTCAGCTAGCGGGGAGAAGCCAGTGTGGGCACTGGTCCGCACTTGCGCTGAGTTGTGTCTGCCCCTCTTCTGGAAGCTTTTACTTTGTTCATTTTAGGTTTCTTTCTGTAATGGTTTTCAGACTTCTTTTTCTGGGAAAGAAAGGCAAGTTATACTCAACAGAATAAAGTCATCCTTAGTAAGTCAGAAAATGCAACCGGGGAGAAATACACATGATTTTATGTAGAGGTGGTATAATCGTGGGGGTTTTGCCTAATGGGGAATTTAGAAAATTGCCTTTTCAGTTCTTGGTTTCCATTTTACTTTCAGCAGTTCTCTCTTTAAATGACGTTGTTCTCTTTGGACACTATAGAGAAGACTTGGTCAGTGGAAAAAATTATCCTTATAATTACAGAAGTTGATACATGCCTTCATGGTGAAGACTTTTCTTATAATGCAAGTGTGGAAGATGAAAACCATCATTCTTTGTAATCTCACTCTGAGCCCATTCTGAATCTTCAGTCACAGGATTTGGACGGGGGAGTTCACATTTGGGCAGATACCCGGGCAGCTAGTTACTTGGAGTACCAGTGGCGGGCGACTCAGAACTGCCGCCCTCACTGCGTGCTTTCTGACAGGCTCTGGACCCTACCCACAGCAGACCCGAAGACAGCTAGCTCAGTGTGATTACTGCCTTGACAGTGTCCTGCCTGTCTTGCCTTAACTTCATTCACTTAGCTTGTACGTCCCGCCAGTGTCGGACAGGCAGTTCTTCTGGGCTTCGTGCTGTGCTAGAAGCTGAGAGCAGAACAACAAACCCAGTTAGAAGCCACTGTCCTAACCGCCAGCCAGGCAGTTGGCCAGCAAATATTTATGGAGTTACCCACCAAGGGCCAGGTTCTCAGATGGGTGTTGGAGGTAGAACAACACAAGGTAGACCAAGCCCCTGCCCCCGTGAAGTGAGACGCAGTAAATACGCTGACATTTTGGAGGACTGGCCTGCTATAAAGTCAGTCACATGATCTGACGAGTTCAGTGTAGGAGATTCAGGCTGCCCTGGCTAAGGAGGACTGTCGGGGATTTAATGCTTGAGCTTGGCTCAGAATGATGAGCAGAGTGGGTGTTGATCACCGGAGAGAAGGGCTGAGGAAGAGGGAAGGCGACGGCGGAGCCCTCAGATCCCAAAAGCCCAGGTGAGGAATTTGGGTGCAGTAAGGCTGTGAGAGCGGAGGGGTCAGGTGGGAGGAGAGTGGCCTCGCTTGCTGCTCACCTGCCCTTCCATGCTGTGCAGACCAGGTGACGAGAGTGTCTGACCACACAGGTAGCAGCACGGAGATGCCTCCTCAGGACACTTGGTGCATAGTTGCATGTGGATGGGGGAGAAAGATAAGAATTAGGACCTGGGACTCGCGCAGCTCAGTAGTATCTGAATGAGCTGAGCGACGTCAAGGATGTTCTCTGTTCTGCATAGAGAACTTGGCTTTCTGTCGCAGGGCTTGGCGACCTTAGCGGGCGATCACACGACCTGCGGAGCCCAGCATAGGGCGAGCGTGAGGAGCAGTGTGCGCAGGGGCCGCAGGTCCCGCTGTGTCATCAGCGGGCAGAGGACGCGGGCTGCGGGGGCTAGGCTTGTTCCCCTGGGTGCGAGCGTTAGGAAGGCATCGGCAGGGAAACCGTGGCGGTGTACCCTCTACCGGGAGCGAAGGCTGTGTTGTGCGCTGCGTGAAGGAGACCCGGTCTCGGGCCTTGAGGAGGAGACTTAGGCACCAGGCGGCCAGGCTCCTGGAAGCAGAGTGGAAGTGGAGGGGATGAACGCGAGCACGGAAGGAGGGAGAACACTTGAAAGCGTTTGCCTTGAAAGTGAGTGGGGAGATGAGGCCACAGCAGAGGGACGTGGTAAGGTAGAGCGCCGGGGGAACAAAGAGATGCTTTTATTTTTCAATTTTATTTGGGCAGTATCAGAGTGTGTGGTGCAGGAGTGAAGAGCCGTCGTGTGTGCGCAGATGGACGGTGGCAAGTACCATCATGAGAGCTGGCAACAGTGACGGGACTCAGAGCTCCTCGGGTCTGCACTGAGGGAGGGACTTTCTTCCACTGGTTCCAGTTGAAGGTGGAGATGTGGAAGATACGACAGTTCTCCGCTGTGGCAGGGGGAATTCGGAAAGTCACCGGGAGAGAGGGTAGGAGCAGGAATGCCGTCTCCATGTTCTTCCTGTGTGTAGCTGGGGAGAGGGCCGAGGAAGCAAGCAGCCGTGCGTCCTTTGGCGGCCTCCAAGTGCACTTAGGAGAAAACCCCAAGGCCTAGATGTGGCCCAGGGACTTGAGGCGAACACCAAAGCGCTACCTGAGCACTGGCGGGGGAAGCAAAGGTCAGGACGGAAAGCAGCATGGGCGAAGGCAGCTTCTGAGAGGCACTTCAGTGTGG